>NC_046978.1:20872788-20902788 GCF_009769545.1 Cyclopterus lumpus | reverse complement strand
TTGATAATTACATTAATTATTCAGGTACACCGCAGCCAGACAGCTGCTGATTGGTCCGTCCAGTCGTTCAGGTGAAGGTCAGGTGATCTGGGATTGGTCGCGGTGAGGCAGCTGCCATGGAAACAAAACAACAAGACAGGTGAGACACAGAATGCAAGTTACCTGGGCGGGGCCTAAAAACAAGGTCAAGAATCTGGGCGGGGCTTAAAGAGGTGGTCAGGTACCTGGGCGGGCTTTAACAGGAAGTGAAGCCCTTCCAGTAGAAGTTCTTGCAGCCGGCCTTGCGTTCGCGGGGGGCCATGTTGTTGGGGGGGTCGACGGACCGCTCCAGGTTCAACCTCCCACCTGTCGCCATGGAAACGACCTCAGCCTCCCGCTGGGCGTCGGCCTCTGGCAGAGACATCTGAGCCAGCAGGTCCTCCACGGCACGCTTACTCCAGTCCTGGAAACCAGTTCAGGTTCTGAATGTTGTGGTTCTTCATATTCTCATGTGTGATGTGGTTCTGTCGTTCATGTTCTCATGTGTGATGTGGTTCTGTCCTTCTTGTTCTCATGTGTGATGTGATTCTGTCCTTTGTGTTCTCATGTGTGATGTGGTTCTGTCCTTCTTGTTCTCATGTGTGATGTGATTCTGTCCCTTTGTATTCTCATGTGTGATGTGGTTCTGTCCTTCTTGTTCTCATGTGTGATGTGGTTCTGTCCTTCTTGTTCTCATGTGTGATGTGGTTCTGTCCTTCTTGTTCTCATGTGTGATGTGGTTCTGTCCTTTGTGTTCTCATGTGTGATGTGGTTCTGTCCTTCTTGTTCTCATGTGTGATGTGGTTCTGTCCTTCTTGTTCTCATGTGTGATGTGGTTCTGTCTTTCTTGTTCTCATGTGTGATGTGGTTCTGTCCTTCTTGTTCTCATGTGTGATGTGGTTCTGTCCTTCTTGTTCTCATGTGTGATGTGGTTCTGTCCTTCTTGTTCTCATGTGTGATGTGGTTCTGTCTTTCTTGTTCTCATGTGTGATGTGGTTCTGTCCTTCTTGTTCTCATGTGTGATGTGGTTCTGTCCTTCTTGTTCTCATGTGTGATGTGGTTCTGTCATTCTTGTTCTCATGTGTGATGTGGTTCTGTCCTTCTTGTTCTCATGTGTGATGTGGTTCTGTCCTTCTTGTTCTCATGTGTGATGTGGTTCTGTCCTTCTTGTTCTCATGTGTGATGTGGTTCTGTCTTTCTTGTTCTCATGTGTGTTGTGGTTCTGTCCTTCTTGTTCTCATGTGTGATGTGGTTCTGTCATTCTTGTTCTCATGTGTGATGTGGTTCTGTCTTTCTTGTTCTCATGTGTGATGTGGTTCTGTCCTTCTTGTTCTCATGTGTGATGTGGTTCTGTCCTTCCTGTTCTCATGTGTGATGTGGTTCTGTCCTTCTTGTTCTCATGTGTGATGTGGTTCTGTCCTTCTTGTTCTCATGTGTGATGTGGTTCTGTCTTTCTTGTTCTCATGTGTGATGTGGTTCTGTCCTTCTTGTTCTCATGTGTGATGTGGTTCTGTCCTTCTTGTTCTCATGTGTGATGTGGTTCTGTCCTTCTTGTTCTCATGTGTGATGTGGTTCTGTCCTTCTTGTTCTCATGTGTGATGTGGTTCTGTCCTTTGTGTTCTCATGTGTGATGTGGTTCTGTCCTTCTTGTTCTCATGTGTGATGTGGTTATGTCCTTCTTGTTCTCATGTGTGATGTGGTTCTGTCCTTCTTGTTCTCATGTGTGATGTGGTTCTGTCCTTCTTGTTCTCATGTGTGATGTGGTTCTGTCCTTTGTGTTCTCATGTGTGATGTGGTTCTGTCCTTCTTGTTCTCATGTGTGATGTGGTTCTGTCCTTTGTGTTCTCATGTGTGATGTGGTTCTGTCCTTCTTGTTCTCATGTGTGATGTGGTTCTGTCCTTCTTGTTCTCATGTGTGATGTGGTTCTGTCCTTCTTGTTCTCATGTGTGATGTGGTTCTGTCCTTTGTGTTCTCATGTGTGATGTGGTTCTGTCCTTCTTGTTCTCATGTGTGATGTGGTTCTGTCCTTCTTGTTCTCATGTGTGATGTGGTTCTGTCCTTCTTGTTCTCATGTGTGATGTGGTTCTGTCCTTCTTGTTCTCATGTGTGATGTGGTTCTGTCCTTCTTGTTCTCATGGTTCTCTCACCTGTGACAGGAGTCCGGCGCTGCGAGCTCGTTGTAGCAGTCTGTGGGGCCGCAGCTCCGGATCCAGGTCCTGGTTCTGGTACTGGTCCTGGTCTCTGTCGGGCTGGGAGGAGACGCCTGGGCCGCACAGAACCAATGCCACGAGGACCAAGATGGCGGGATTACAAACGTACTGCATAGCTGCCAAAATATCGTGAGGAGAAGAAGAAGATTTACAGCGAGGAGCTCTAGGAAGGAAAAGACCAACGAAGAAGAATGAAGAAGAGAAGCAGTTCCTACTTCTGCTGGTCTGGTGTCTTCTGGTGTCTTCTGCTGGTCTGGTGTTCTGGTACTGGTCTCTGGTCCTGGTCCTCTGGGTGCTGCTCTTTTGAAGGCAGGAGGCTCCTCCTCCTTTGGTCACATGGAGTGCTGCTCGTGATGGGCAGCTAGCGGGCTGCGCGGCGACGGAGGCTCGCTGACACCACGTCAAACAAACGTCCATTAGTCCTCAAGGACCTAGAACCATAAAACAATAAAGAAGGCAAACAGAACCGAGGTAATGAGCTCAAAGGACTCATGTCGGTTATCTCTCCCAACACTCAGGAGCTCTGCTCTGAGATCAGTTCTTAACATCTATTGTACTTATGGTCACATGACATCTATTGTTCATCAGGTCACATGACATCTAGTGTTCATCTGGTCACATGACATCTATTGTTCATCTGGTCACATGACATCTAGTGTTCATCTGGTCACATGACATCTATTGTTCATCTGGTCACATGACATCTATTGTTCATCTGGTCACATGACATCTAGTGTTCATCTGGTCACATGACATCTATTGTTCATCTGGTCACATGACATCTATTGTTCATCTGGTCACATGACATCTATTGTTCATCTGGTCACATGACATCTATTGTTCATCTGGTCACATGACATCTATTGTTCATCTGGTCACATGACATCTATTGTTCATCTGGTCACATGACATCTATTGTTCATCTGGTCACATGACATCTATTGTTCATCTGGTCACATGACATCTATTGTTCATCTGGTCACATGACATCTATTGTTCATCTGGTCACATGACATCTATTGTTCATCTGGTCACATGACATCTATTGTTCATCTGGTCACATGACATCTATTCTTCTGTCCATCCGGGGAGAGGGATCCTCCTCTGTTGCTCTCCTGAAGGTTTCTTCCCTTTTTTCCCTGTCAAAGGTTATTTTTGGGGAGTTTTTCCTGATCCGATGTGAGGTCAAAGGTCAGGGATGTCTATGTGTACAGATTGTAAAGCCCTCTGAGGGGAGTTTGTAATTCTATAAATTAATAGAATTAAAACTCATGTTTGATGATACGACTTTTGTGACTGCATTGCATTGTGGGACATTACTACTACCTGTGTAGCATGTTGTTTTATTATTACTTTATTGAGTAGAATCCACACTAGAAGCTTTTATGTATTCAATATCTCTCCTGAGCTTCCACCACTAAAACAAATCATCTTCATCTTCACGCTCGTCTGCATCACTTTCTCAGAACGCTAATCAACAGCACATTAGCAGCTGGTTGCTGAGGAGCCGCTGGTATGAACACACACACACACACACACACACACACACACAGTCACACACACACACACACACACACACACACACACACAGTCACACACACACACACAGTCACACACACACACACACACACAGTCACACACACACACACACACACACACACAGTCACACACACACACACACACAGTCACACACACACACACACAGTCACACACACACACACACACAGTCACACACACACACACACACACACACACACACACAGTCACACACACACACACACACACACACAGTCACACACACACTGTGTGTGCTCAGTGTGTGTGTGTGTGTGTGTGTGACTGTGTGTGTGTGTGTGTGTGTGTGACTGTGTGTGTGTGTGTGTGACTGTGTGTGTGTGTGTGTGTGTGTGTGACTGTGTGTGTGTGTGACTGTGTGTGTGTGTGTCTGTGTGTGTGTGTGTGTGTGTTTCCACTCACTGAGTCACTGAGTGAAGTCACCAACATGGAAATTATTTCTCTTTGAAATCAAACATAATGTTTCCAGGAAAACTTAAAATGATTATCTTTAAATATTACTACGCATGAATACACTGTATTTAAATGATGTTTCTCTTTAAATATTACTACGCATGAATACACTGTATTTAAATGATGTTTCTCTTTAAATATTACTATACATGAATACACTGTATTTAAATGATGTTTCTCTTTAAATATTACTACGCATGAATACACTGTATTTAAATGATGTTTCTCTTTAAATATTACTATACATGAATACACTGTATTTAAATGATGTTTCTCTTTAAATATTACTATACATATATTACTACAGCTCACAGATTAATCTCACTAAACTCATTAATCTTGTGTGTCATGAATAAACGGCAATTAACTATGATTACCATTATTGAGACATATTTTGAAAATAAAGAGTAAAAACATTGAATTTGAAAGATTTTATATAATATAACAATAAGAACTTTATGTGTTCATACTCAAAGCGATAAACAAACATCTTTTCATACGTTTTACTACAAAAGAGAGAAACGTCTGAGAATAAAGAGTTCATTCAAATAACTGCAGAAGAAATTCAATTTATTTTTTCAATAGTTTATTTTGTATAGCCCAATATCACAAATTACAACCTCCCCTCAGAGGGCTTTACAATCTGTACACATAGACATCCCTGACCTTTGACCTCACATCAGATCAGGAAAAACTCCCCAAAAATAACCTTTCAGGGAAAAAAGTGAAGAAACCTTCAGGAGAGCAACAGAGGAGGATCCCTCTCCCCGGATGGACAGATGAATAGATGTCATGTGACCAGATGAACAATAGATGTCATGTGACCAGATGAACACTAGATGTCATGTGACCAGATGAACACTAGATGTCATGTGACCAGATGAACAATAGATGTCATGTGACCAGATGAACAATAGATGTCATGTGACCAGATGAACAATAGATGTCATGTGACCAGATGAACAATAGATGTCATGTGACCAGATGAACAATAGATGTCATGTGACCAGATGAACAATAGATGTCATGTGACCAGATGAACAATAGATGTCATGTGACCAGATGAACACTAGATGTCATGTGACCAGATGAACAATAGATGTCATGTGACCAGATGAACAATAGATGTCATGTGACCAGATGAACAACAGATGTCATGTGACCAGATGAACAGAGTTACATAGAAAGAAATGTGACCAAGTCTCTAAACTGCATCCCTGTTTCCTTCACTTGCGTCCTAGTCCCTCCCACCAGGGATGCATGGAGGAAACCATGCGAGGAGAGGAATCAAGGAAACATGATTTCAGAGAAATGATACAAGAAACAACGTTGGTTTCTGATGACGATCAATTAGCTGGTTCTGTGGATTAGAGATTATACAATCCACTTAAATTATCATCACTTCAGAGATGTTTCCTCTGTTAAACAAACTGCATTGAGTATTTATACACTTGGGATGTACTCCTAGAGGAGAGAATTTACTTCCTGGTTCACGGTTTACTTCCTGGTTTACGGTTTACTTCCCGGTTAACGGTTTATTTCCTGGTAAACGGTGTACTTCCTGATTCACGGTTTACTTCCTGGTAAACGGTTTACATCCTGGTTAATGGTTTACTTCTTGGTTCACGGTTTACTTCCTGGTTAACGGTTTACATCCTGGTTCATGGTTTACTTCCTGGTTCACGGTTTACTTCCTGGTTAATGGTTTACTTCTTAGTTCACGGTTTACTTCCTGGTTAACGGTTTACATCCTGGTTCATGGTTTACTTCCTGGTTCACGGTTAACCTCGTGATTAATGGTTTACTTCTTGGTTCACGGTTTACTTCCTGGTTAACGGTTAACCTCGTGATTAATGGTGTACTTCCTGATTCACGGTTTACTTCCTGGTAAACGGTTTACATCCGGGTTCATGGTTTACTTCCTGGTTGACGGTTTAGTTCCTGGTTTACGGTTTACTTCCCGGTTAACGGTTTAGTTCCTGGTTTACGGTTTACTTCTCGGTTAACGGTTTACTTCCTAATTCATGGTTTACTTCCTGGTTCACGGTTTACTTTCTGGTTCACGGTTTACTTCCTGGTTAACGGTTTACATCCTGGTTCATGGTTTACTTCCTGGTTAACGGTTTACATCCTGGTTAATAGTTTACTTCTTGGTTCACAATTTACTTCCTGGTTAATAGTTTACATCCTGGTTCATGGTTTACTTCCTGGTTAACGATTTACTTCCTGGTTAATGATTTACTTCCTCGATTAACGCTTTATTTCCTGGTTTATGGTTTACTTCCTGGTTAACGATTTATTTCCTGGTTTATTAAATTAAATTAAATTCAGTTTATTGTGTATAGCCCAATGTCACAAATCACAAACTCCCCTCAGAGGGCTTTACAATCTGTACACATACGACATCCCTGACCTTTGACCTCACATCGGATCAGGAAAAACTCCCCAAAAATAACCTTTGACAGGGAAAAAAGGGAAGAACCCTTCAGGAGAGCAACAGAGGAGGATCCCTCTCCCCGGATGGACGGATGAATAGATGTCATGTGACCAGATGAACAGAGTTACAGAGTTACATAAACACATTACATGAATATGACAATGTATGAATGGAACTCCAATCCATGAAACAGAAGGAGGTAGAGAGGAGGGGGGACCGGGGCATCAGCAGGGCCAATGGGAGGCCGGCTCACCAGCTTCAGACACCTCCAGGTCCAATGGACCCTATGAGACGTGAAGTCACAACGCCTCCGGGGAGGAAGCAGAGTTAATAAGGTGCAATGGAGAGATGTAAATTCATCCATAAGGAGAGAGAGAAGAGGAGAGAGGTGCTCAGTGTATCCTAAAACATCCCCCAGCAGACTATAAGCCTATAGCAGCACATCAAGGGGCTGGACCAGGACAAACCTGATTCAGCCCTAACTATAAGCACTATTAAAGAGGAAAGTCTTAAGTCTATTCTTGAATGAGGTGACTGTGTCTGCCTCCAGGACTGAAAGTGGAAGCTGGTTCCATAAAAGAGGAGCTTGATAACTGAAGGCTCTGGCTCCCATCCTACTTTTTAGGACTCTAGGAACCACAAGTAGCCCCGCATTTAGTGAGCGCAGCTCTCTAGTGGGGCAATATGGTACTACAAGCTCCTTAAGATATGATGGTGCATCACCAATCAAGGCTTTGTAGGTGAGGAGAAGAATTTTAAATGTGATTCTTGATTTTACAGGGAGCCAGTGCAGAGCAGCTAATACAGGAGTCATGTGATCTCTTTTCTTAGTTTTTGTGAGTACACGAGCTGCAGCATTCTGGATCAACTGGAGGGACTTAAGAGACTTATTAGAGCAGCCTGATAATAAGGAGTTGCAGTAATCTAGTCTGGAAGTAACAAACGCGTGAACCAGCTTTTCTGCATGTGCCTGATTTTTTAAATATTACGTAGATGAAAAAATGCAATCCTTGAGATTTGCTTAACGTGGGAGTTAAAGGACAAGTCTCGGTCAAAGATAACTAGAGATTCTTTACAGTGGTGTTGGATGCCAGGGCAATGCCATCTACAGAAACCACATCACCAGATAATTGATCTCTGAGGTGTTCAGGGCCAGTAAAATAACTTCAGTTTTGTCTGAGTTTAACATCAGGAAGTTGCAGGTCATCCATGTTTTTATGTCTTTAAGACATTCTTGAATTTTAGCGAGCTGGTTGGTCTCCTCTGGTTTGATCCATAGATATAATTGAGTATCGTCTGCATAGCAATGAAAGTTTATGGAGTGTTTCCTGATAATATTGCCCAAAGGAAGCATATATAAGGTAAATAAAATTGGTCCAAGCACAGAACCTTGTGGAACTCCGTGATTAACGTTGGTGGTCATTGAGGCTTCATCGTTTACAAATACAAACTGAGATCGATCTGATAAATAGGATTCAAACCAACTTAGTGCGGTACCTGAAATGCCAATCGACTGATCCAGTCTCTGTAATAGGATGTCATGATCAATGGTGTCGAACGCAGCACTAAGGTCTAACAAGACCAGTACAGAGATGAGTCCTTTATCAGCACTAAGGTCTAACAAGACCAGTACGGAGATGAGTCCTTTATCAGCACTAAGGTCTAACAAGACCAGTACAGAGATGAGTCATTTATCAGCACTAAGGTCTAACAAGACCAGTACAGAGATGAGTCCTTTATCAACACTAAGGTCTAACAAGACCAGTACAGAGATGAGTCCTTTATCAGCACTAAGGTCTAATAATACCAGTACAGAGATGAGTCCTTTATCAGCACTAAGGTCTAACAAGACCAGTACAAAGATGAGTCCTTTATCAGCACTAAGGTCTAACAAGACCAGTACAAAGATGAGTCCTTTATCAGCACTAAGGTCTAACAAGACCAGTACAGAGATGAGTCCTTTGTCAGCACTAAGGTCTAACAAGACCAGTACAGAGATGAGTCCTTTATCAGCACTAAGGTCTAACAAGACCAGTACAGAGATGAGTCCTTTATCAGCACTAAGGTCTCACAAGACCAGTACAGAGATGAGTCCTTTATCAGCACTAAGGTCTAACAAGACCAGTACAGAGATGAGTCCTTTATCAGCACTAAGGTCTAACAAGACCAGTACAGAGATGAGTCCTTTATCAGCACTAAGGTCTAACAAGACCAGTACAGAGATGAGTCCTTTATCAGCACTAAGGTCTCACAAGACCAGTACAGAGATGAGTCCTTTATCAGCACTAAGGTCTAACAATACCAGTACAGAGATGAGTCCTTTATCAGCACTAAGGTCTAACAAGACCAGTACAGAGATGAGTCCTTTATCAGCACTAAGGTCTAATAATACCAGTACGGAGATGAGTCCTTTATCAGCACTAAGGTCTAACAAGACCAGTACAGAGATGAGTCCTTTATCAGCACTAAGGTCTAACAAGACCAGTACGGAGATGAGTCCATTATCAGCACTAAGGTCTAACAAGACCAGTACAGAGATGAGTCCTACTTTCTCCAGGATCTTAGAGAGGAAGGGAAGGTTAGAGATCGGTCTGTAGTTAGCCAACACCTCTGGATTAAGAGTGGTCTTCTTCAGGAGAGGTTTAATTACAGCTACTTTGAAGGAATGTGGTACATGGCCTGTTAGCAAAGACACATTAACAATATCCAGCAGAGAGGTGCCAATTAAAGGCAACACGTCTTTAAGCAGCCTCGTTGGGATGGGGTCTAAGAGACAGGTAGACGGTTTAGAAGTAGAAACCGTTGAGGACAATTGGTCTAGGTTAATGGGAGAAAAGCTATCCAAATATACACCAGGGCATACAGCCGTTTCCAAGGCCACTCCTCTTGATGACAGATCGGCAGTAGTTGAGGGCAAGAGATCATCAATCTTGCCTCTAATAGTTCAAATCTTTTCCTTGAAGAAGTTCATGAAGTCATTACTACTGAGGTCTATAGGAATACACGGCTCCACAGAGCTGTGACTCTCTGTCAGCCTGGCTACAGGGCTAAAGAGAACCCTGGGGTTGTTCTTATTTTTCTCTATTACTGATGAGTAATAGGCTGCTCTGGCATTACGGAGAGCCTTTTAATATGTTTTAAGACTATCTCTCCACTAAGTGTCATTCTCAGTGAGCCTGTAGCACTATCGACAAGATGATCAATCTGGGACGGACTAAAGTTAGCACAGAAGTCCTCCGTCACATTGAGACGTGGTATTGAATCAAATGCTTCGGTCACGATTTACTTCCTGGTTCACGATTTACTTCCTGGTTCATGATTTACTTCCTGGTTCACGATTTACTTCCTGGTTCACGGTTTACTTCCTGGTTCACGATTTACTTCCTGGTTCACGGTTTACTTCCTGGTTCACGATTTACTTCCTGGTTCACGGTTTACTGGACGACGTTCCCATTTATCTAATGGGAAAACTAAAAATGACATCACATTCATTCTTGTCGGCTTTCCAGTGAATAAATAACAAGTAGTAGTAATGGAAACACATTTTAACAAACAGACCATGAGAATAGATCATTAAAAGAATAATAAAAACAAAGAGATTCCTCAACGCTTTTCAATAAATATTCTTCTGTGCATTATTTAATTTTTAATTTATCTAAATTTGTTAAAAAGTCAACAAAACAAATCAAAAACCACATTAAAACAAAAGATTTCAGCTGTTTAAAAAAGATCACACAATAATATTCATAATGACACAAGCAATATACTGTATAGTTCATAAATCCATATTATAGCAATAATATAGTAAAAGTATATTGAATAAAGATAACAGGAACCTCTGTGACATACTTTAGGTCAATACTATGAACCTTAAAATATAGATTAGATTTAATGAGATTCAAACCTTTTTGAAAAACATGAAACAGAAAATGACTTAAAACTCAACAAGCGTCATATTCACAAAACAAAATGTAATAATATCGGTGATATTTAGCGACAGGAGACGAGTATGTACAACTGATAAAGACGTAATATTTAATGTTTATTATCAGCGTTAAAAAATAATATTAATACAAATGTTCTGGAACAGCCTCATGATAGAAGGCGACTACGACTCCCAGAATGCCCTGCTGTTTGAATCGTCCAATCAGAGGGCTGCGGAGTCTGTTGCCGAGCAGAACTTAAGAAGGTGTTAAACTTGTATCTGTTGGCGGACCTCAGCTTCTTCTTTTTCTGTGGTGTTTCAGCTCGGCCCCTCTGGCAGAAGGAGGTACTGCAGCTCCAGTCAGAGTTGTAGTATTAGTGCTATGAGTGGTGCTGTACATGGAGGTTGTAACTACTAGTAAAGCAGTAGTAGTAGTTGAAGTAGAGTAGTAGTATCAGTAGTAGTAGTAGTAGTAGTAGTAGTAGTAGTAGTAGTAGCAGCAATACTGAGAGGTTGCAAGTACTTACAGTGTTAGTTGTAGTAGTGTAGTCGTAACAGTCATAGCAGTAGTAGTAGTAGTATAGTAGTAACAGTAGTAGTAGTAGTAGTAGTGTAGTAGTAACAGTAGTAGCAGTAGCAGTAGTAGTAGTAGTAGTAGTGTAGTAGTAACAGTAGTAGTAGTAGTAGTAGTAGTAGTAGTAGTAGTAGTAGTAACAATAGCAGTAGTAGTAGTTGCAGTAGTAGTAACAATAGTAGTAGTAGTAGTTGCAGTAGTAGTGTAGTAGTGACAGTATTAGTAGTAGTAGTAGTAGTGTAGAAGTAACAGTAGTAGTAGTAGTAACAGTAGCATTAGCAGCAGTAGTAGTAGTAACAATAGTAGTAGTAGTAGTTGCAGTAGTAGTGTAGTAGTATAGTAGTAACAGTATTAGTAGTAGTAGTATTAGTAGTAGTAGTAGTGTAGTAGTAACAATAGTAGTAGTAGTAGTAGAAGTAACAGTAGTAGTAGTAGTAGTAGTAGTAGCAGTAGTAGTAGTAACAATAATAGTAGTAATTGCAGTAGTAGTGTAGTAGTATAGTAGTAACAGTAGTAATAGTTGTAGTACCACCAGCACTAACTTAACACCACGTTCTATTTTCACTGCTAGTTTGAGTACAGCGAAGCAGAAAAAAACCTGTTCTCAGAAGTATGAGTATCAGTAGCTTTAGTAGTTTAGTAGTATTTACAGTAGTATCAGTAGTAGCGGTATCAGGAGTAACTGCAGTATTCAAAGCTGCTTCATGCAGACTCTACAGCGGCTGATCAGACGGCCAGGGAAGTCTCCTTCATCCGTCTGAGGCTTCGGTTTGCTGTTAGAGAGAAGACATCAGTAAGCAGCCAATCAGGACGCTGCATTTCATGTTTGAGATTCAGACTCTTCGTAGAATCGTCTGATTATTAAACTAAATTATTCTGCTTTTTTCTGAACTCCTCGGCTGCTTTTTGAACACACGCTGCACCCTACTGGTGTTTAAGAGGACTGCAGGACTATGTCATACATATATATATATATGTTTATATATATACATGTATATATACACATCTATAAGTGTATATATATATATACACATGTATATATATATATATATATATATATATATATATATACAAAGATATATATTCAATTAAATGCGTCCCTACAGGTGTGGTGTACCTGAACGCGTCCCTACAGGTGTGGTGTACCTGAACGCGTCCCTACAGGTGTGGTGTACCTGAACGCGTCTCTACAGGTGCCGTGTACCTGAACGCATCCCTACAGGTGCTGTGTATCTGAACGCGTACCTACAGATGCTGTGTACCTGAACGCGTCCCTACAGGTGTTGTGTACCTGAACGCGTCCCTACAGGTGTTGTGTACCTGAACGCGTCCCTACAGATGCTGTGTACCTGAAGGCGTCCCTACAGGTGTTGTGTATCTGAACGCGTACCTACAGATGCTGTGTACCTGAACGCGTCCCTACAGGTGTTGTGTACCTGAACGCGTCCCTACAGGTGCTGTGTACCTGAACGCGTCCCTACAGGTGTTGTGTACCTGAACGCGTCCCTACAGGTGCTGTGTACCTGAACGCGTCCCTACAGGTGTTGTGTACCTGAACGCGTCCCTACAGGTGCTGTGTACCTGAACGCGTCACTACAGGTGCTGTGTACCTGAACGCATCCCTACAGGTGTTGTGTACCTGAACGCATCCCTACAGGTGTTGTGTACCTGAACGCGTCCCTACAGATGCTGTGTATCTGAACGCGTCCCTGCAGGTGTTGTGTATCTGAACGCGTCCCTACAGATGTTGTGTACCTGAACGCGTCCCTACAGGTGTTGTGTACCTGAACGCGTCCCTACAGGTGCTGTGTACCTGAACGCCTCCCTACAGGTGTTGTGTACCTGAACGCGTCCCTACAGATGCTGTGTATCTGAACGCGTCCCTACAGGTGTTGTGTACCTGAACGCATCCCTACAGGTGTTGTGTACCTGAACGCGTCCCTACAGATGCTGTGTATCTGAACGCGTCCCTACAGATGCTGTGTACCTGAACGCGTCCCTACAGGTGCGGTGTATCTGAACGCGTCCCTAAAGATGCTGTGTATCTGAACGCGTCCCTACAGATGCTGTGTACCTGAACGCGTCACTACAGGTGCTGTGTACCTGAACGCGTCCCTACAGGTGCTGTGTATCTGAACGCGTCCCTACAGGTGCTGTGTACCTGAACGCGTCCCTACAGATGCTGTGTATCTGAACACGTCCCTACAGGTGCTGTGTACCTGAACGCGTCCCTACAGATGCTGTGTATCTGAACGCGTCCCTACAGGTGCTGTGTACCTGAACGCGTCCCTACAGATGCTGTGTATCTGAACACGTCCCTACAGGTGCTGTGTACCTGAACGCGTCCCTACAGATGCTGTGTATCTGAACGCGTCCCTACAGGTGCTGTGTACCTGAACGCGTCCCTACAGGTTTGGTGTACCTGAACATGTCGTCTGGGTTGAGAGCAGCCAGCCAGTAGCTGTAGGAGTCGGTGTAGTAGTTGCAGGTTCCTCTGCCGTGACACTCGATGAAGGGAATCTTCCTGAAATTCTCCAGACAGGATCCAGGTGAGGCCAGAGGCTGACCCGACCCCTCTGCCCCCACTCCAGTTTCCTGCAGACCGACAGCGTTCAGAGCCAAGGTCAAAGGTCAAAGCAACAACGCAAACTGAGATCATTGCCAGGCCCGTGGTCATGTCAGTGTCTATACAAATAGATTACTATTGATATTGTAGCAATGGCCCCAACGGAGGACTCCTGTGCTAACTTTAGTCCGTCCCAGATTGATCATCTTGTCGATAGTGCTACAGGCTCACTGAGAATGACACTAGACTCGATAGCCCCACTGAAGAAAAAGACGGTGAGGCAAAGGAGGTTTGCTGTACTGGTGTTGTTAGACCTTAGTGCTGATAAAGGACTCATCTCTGTACTGGTCTTGTGAGACCTTAGTGCTATTAAGGACTCATCTCTGTACTGGTCTTGTTAGACCTTAGTGTTGATAAAGGACTCATCTCTGTACTGGTCTTGTTAGACCTTAGTGCTGATAAAGGACTCATCTCTGTACTGGTCTTATTAGACCGTAGTGCTAAAAGGACTCATCTCTGTACTGGTCTTGTTAGACCTTAGTGTTGATAAAGGACTCATCTCTGTACTGGTCTTGTGAGACCTTAGTGCTGATAAAGGACTCATCTCTGTACTGGTCTTGTTAGACCTTAGTGCTGATAAAGGACTCATCTCTGTACTGGTCTTGTTAGACCTTAGTGCTGATAAAGGACTCATCTCTGTACTGGTCTTGTTAGACCTTAGTGCTGATAAAGGACTCATCTCCGTACTGGTCTTGTTAGACCTTAGTGCTGATAAAGGACTCATCTCTGTACTGGTCTTGTTAGACCTTAGTGCTGATAAAGGACTCATCTCCGTACTGGTCTTGTTAGACCTTAGTGCTGATAAAGGACTCATCTCTGTACTGGTCTTGTTAGACCTTAGTGCTGCGTTCGACACCATTGATCATGACATCCTATTACAGAGACTGGATCAGTCGATTGGCATTTCAGGTACCGCACTAAGTTGGTTTAAATCCTATTTATCAGATCGATCTCAATTTGTATTTGTAAACGATGAAGCCTCAATGACCACCAACGTTAATCACGGAGTTCCACAAGGTTCTGTGCTTGGACCAATTTTATTTACCTTATATATGCTTCCTTTGGGCAATATTATCAGGAAACACTCCATAAACTTTCATTGTTATGCAGATGATACTCAATTATATCTATCGATCGAACCAGAGGAGACCAACCAGCTCGCTAAAATTCAAGAATGTCTTAAAGACATAAAAACATGGATGACCTGCAACTTCCTGATGTTAAACTCAGACAAAACTGAAGTTATTTTACTGGCCCTGAACACCTCAGAGATCAATTATCTGGTGATGTGGTTTCTGTAGATGGCATTGCCCTGGCATCCAACACCACTGTAAAGAATCTCTAGTTATCTTTGACCGAGACTTGTCCTTTAACTCCACGTGAAGCAAATCTCAGATTGTAAAGCCGTCTGAGGGGAGTTTGTGATTTTGGGCTTTACAAAATAAACTGAATTGAATTTGGGAAAGAGACGCGTTATCTGAACACTACATTTTTTAAATATGTTGACAGGATAGGATTGGTGGTGACTCACCATGACAAAGGAGTATCCCAACCAGAGAGCGTCCCAGCCTGACGGACACTCTGGAATCATACTGGTCTGACTGTGGATGGCCATCACGTTGGCTCTGGCCTCACACACGGTACACCTTTAACACATGGAAAACAAGCACAATTAAAGCTGCGAGCAGCGATGAACGGGTCCTCGCTCATCTGCGGCAGCTGGGGGCGCCGGCGGGACGCCGATCTGCTCGGTCGAGAACGCGGGGCCGCCGGTCGTACGTTTTACCGCTTGTCGTGTAACGTTGATTTCGACTATGACTGAAAATAAGCTTGTCGATATCCTCAGGCCGCGACTTGTAACAAGCAAGTTTGGGGCAGATTAGAGCAAGTCCAGTTGAGCCAGTAGGGGGCGCAATGAGAATGTGAACAGATACATGCATCATGTGTCACTATGTGAAGTCTAGACCACGTCATGTAAATTAAAAGTAGAAAAAAAAGTGCTGAAAAATTTAACCCTGGCCTGGCGATTCAAGGCGATTGCTTATCCCACTACAACACCAATTTGCTGAAGTATATTGAGACGTTTGCGTGTATATACTTACAGATACAGAATTATATATATTGTGTCTATAAATATATAGTTTATATTTAGAATAAATATGTATTTAAAATATATATATATATATATTTCATATAAAACTTGTCATTTTATTTTTTAATTGGTGTTCCTATGACAATTTCAAATGTTTCTTTTTGGAAATGTGTTCAGTTTTTTTCAGAATAATCATGTTCAAGGCCTTCAGATCAACCTGGAAAGAAGATTGAAGTCGATCGGATCTTTTTTGTGGGAGATAACCTTAAATGTATAAAAAACGAGCGAAAAACGTCCAAATTCTGCGAATTATTGTAGCGCCCCCTAGTGTTCAAATCGCACACGATTTTGTTTGCATGTTAAGGGATACAATGTGCACATATGCTGAACATGATTAATCCCAATAGTGTTGATGCTATGAGAATTGCAAAACAAGACACGCCCCTAAGATGTTCATTGGGCCATAGATCCTTACCACAATGAGATATAAAAAAACGGTTGACATATTATAGGTCATCTGGCTCTAATGATCTGATTGAGATAGATTTTGGTATGATTTGTACTTAAGGCAGTCAATTATGTGTTTTTCACAAAATTCATAATGTCGGAAAATCTAAGTAGGCGGAGCTTAGGGGTCTGAGAGGCTTTTTTGTAAAGCGGGTGGATATGGACATGTGAGAAAAATGTCAAGTCAATCAGACGTTCTGGGTGAGGGGCGTCGCCGGTCAAACTTTGAGGGGGCGCTAGAGAGCAACTAAAAATGAAAAAATGTGACTCCTTTATCATATGTCTATTTTCAACAAGCCTGACAAGCTTGCCAAATGTGGTTAGTTTTCCAGGTTTCTAAGTACCCCAATATTCTAAAATAAAAAGCAGAATAATAAGAATTCTAACAATTTCAAGAGGGTCCGCTCGGAGAGACTTCGTCAGTCGCTCGGACCCTAATAATAGTTAGATTTACGATGATATTCTTTTTTACGTTGTAATCATGAACGAGGAAATAAACAGTTTGCTTTTCATGGTAAACAGGAAGTCAACGTTGAAATATTTCTCTCATAACTTTCATATTTCTGTGGTGATTTAAACCTAAACTATGATCTGTTATTACACATAACTCAGCAGTTAAACTGGAAATAAACTGCAATGGAGCTCTGATATGGGAGATGTTTGTCAGAGTGAAAAATGTCAAGTCAATCGAACATTCTGGGCGCGCGTGTACGTGTGTGCATGCGTGTGTGCGCGCGTGTACGTGCGTATGTGTGCGTGCGCGCGTGTACGTGTGTGTGTGTGTGTGCCTTTGCGTGTTACCGGCTGATATAATTCTTCAGTGAATCCCCGGAGATTAGCGGCACGCTGCCCGGCAGCAGCTGGTCCGTGGACAGCCAATAGGAGTAGTCGTTGCGGGAGGCGTAGCGACAGGTGCTGTCGGTGTTACAGAACAGGAAGGGCATGGTGGTGAAACGAGGTAGACAACTACCTAGTGTACCTGGAGAGAGAGAGACAGATGTTACTGGTTCCATCACCACGGGTTCTAACCACGACTAGCACAAAGCATGTTGGGTTGAATACACAGCGTTGTGCCATCAGTATCTGATTTGATATAGAATATATACAATTCAGTTCATGAATGTACACTTATATATTATTGGATATTTATTAAATAACTACTTTTAAAGGATTTTTTAATGGATGCTCATTTTAAATATATTTAAACCAAATCTCACGTGCCCCCATTTGAGAACCTCTACATCTGTACTTAGTGGTCTTGAGCTCTACATCAGTACTTAGTGGTCTTGAGCTCTACATCAGTACTTAGTGGTCTTGAGCTCTACATCTGTACTTAGTGGTCTTGAGCTCTACATCAGTACTTAGTGGTCTTGAGCTCTACATCAGTACTTGGTGGTCTTGAGCTCTACATCAGTACTTGGTGGTCTTGAGCTCTACATCAGTACTTGGTGGTCTTGAGCTCTACATCAGTACTTAGTGGTCTTGAGCTCTACATCAGTACTTGGTGGTCTTGAGCTCTACATCAGTACTTAGTGGTCTTGAGCTCTACATCTGTACTTAGTGGTCTTGAGCTCTACATCAGTACTTAGTGGTCTTGAGCTCTACATCAGTACTTGGTGGTCTTGAGCTCTACATCAGTACTTGGTGGTCTTGAGCTCTACATCTGTACTTAGTGGTCTTGAGCTCTACATCAGTACTTAGTGGTCTTGAGCTCTACATCAGTACTTGGTGGTCTTGAGCTCTATGTCAGTACTTGGTGGTCTTGAGCTCTACATCAGTACTTGGTGGTCTTGAGCTCTACATCAGTACTTAGTGGTCTTGAGCTCTACATCAGTACTTGGTGGTCTTGAGCTCTACATCAGTACTTAGTGGTCTTGAGCTCTACATCAGTACTTAGTGATCTTGAGCTCTACATCAGTACTTAGTGGTCTTGAGCTCTACATCTGTACTTAGTGGTCTTGAGCTCTACATCAGTACTTAGTGGTCTTGAGCTCTACATCAGTACTTGGTGGTCTTGAGCTCTACATCAGTACTTGGTGGTCTTGAGCTCTACATCAGTACTTGGTGGTCTTGAGCTCTACATCAGTACTTAGTGGTCTTGAGCTCTACATCAGTACTTAGTGGTCTTGAGCTCTACATCTGTACTTAGTGGTCTTGAGCTCTACATCTGTACTTAGTGGTCTTGAGCTCTGCATCAGTACTTAGTGGTCTTGAGCTCTACATCTGTACTTAGTGGTCTTGAGCTCTACATCTGTACTTAGTGGTCTTGAGCTCTACATCAGTACTTAGTGCTCTACATCAGTACTTAGTGGTCTTGAGCTCTACATCAGTACTTAGTGGTATTGAGCTCTACATCTGTACTTAGTGGTCTTGAGCTCTACATCTGTACTTAGTGGTCTTGAGCTCTACATCTGTACTTAGTGGTCTTGAGCTCTACATCTGTACTTAGTGGTCTTGAGCTCTACATCTGTACTTAGTGGTCTTGAGCTCTACATCAGTACTTAGTGGTCTTGAGCTCTACATCTGTACTTAGTGGTCTTGAGCTCTACATCAGTACTTAGTGCTCTACATCTGTACTTAGTGGTCTTGAGCTCTACATCTGTACTTAGTGGTATTGAGCTCTACATCAGTACTTGGTGGTCTTGAGCTCTACATCTGTACTTAGTGGTATTGAGCTCTACATCAGTACTTGGTGGTCTTGAGCTCTACATCTGTACTTAGTGGTATTGAGCTCTACATCAGTACTTGGTGGTCTTGAGCTCTACATCTGTACTTAGTGGTATTGAGCTCTAAATCTGTACTTAGTGGTCTTGAGCTCTAAATCTGTACTTAGTGGTCTTGAGCTCTACATCTGTACTTAGTGGTCTTGAGCTCTACATCTGTACTTAGTGGTCTTGAGCTCTAAATCTGTACTTAGTGGTCTTGAGCTCTACATCTGTACTTAGTGGTCTTGAGCTCTACATCAGTACTTGGTGGTCTTGAGCTCTACATCTGTACTTGGTTACCCAGGTCTTGTCCGTGAGCTCGGTTGTTTCCGTTGATGAACAGCAGCGAGTAGCCACTGTACATCTCAGTAGATCCTGCAGGGCATTCTGGGACGAAGAGGTTCTGGCTGTGTCTGGTGAACATGAAGCCGTCGTTCTCCGGTGCGTTGCTGCAGGGACCCGACCGACCCCGAACACCTTTAGCACCGAGCGCACCTGCAGCACCTGCAGCACCTGCCAACACAGACCGGTTCTGATGAAGAAGGGGTCCAGATGAAGGAGCCTCAGACGTCCACAATGCAGATCACTCTGCTGCTCTGAATGGTGCAGAGTCTCCATACTCAGTTTCTATGGTGATAAAGGTACTGTACTATTCTGTAATAGTTCATATGTTAATTATGTGATTCTGTTTAAAAGCTGACAGAAGATCAGATGTCTTACCTTTTGAGCCGAGGATACCCCGGTCTCCCTGCTCCCCCATCAATCCAGGACGGCCACCTTGTCCTCGTCCTCCAGGCCTCCCTTTGAATCCCTTCAAACCTGGAAACACAGCACTGCTTCTGAAAATCTCTGTTTGTGCCTCAAATCACATTCATACTGTTCATACCCTGCACACCTAAAGACTGACGGTTAGGACCAAAATATTATTCCAGACTCACCTGGACCTCCAGGTATCCCTTGGGCCCCTGGGGGTCCTTTTTCTCCTTTGAGTCCTGGGGTTCCCGGTGAGCCTTTGTCTCCTGGTAACAGCAGCACCTCCCTGGTTACGTCCTTCCCCCTCTGGCCTGCAGGGGGCAGTATTCAGTTCAGAGGCAGTACATTATCATATGAGTATTAGTTAGCAGCACTGAACAGTATTGTGTGAAGCCACAGTGGTACCTCTCCTCCCAGATGGTCCTGGAGGTCCTGCTGTGCCAACGTACCCTGGTGGTCCCTCGTCCCCCTTCATAGCTGAAATACAAAAGAGGAGCCCAGTGTCCACCAAGCGGCTCTGTTTGAATGCGTCCAATAAAAACACTTCACTTTTAGACAAATACTGTATGTATATAATACTGGTCAGTATACTGGGTCTTACCAACAGGTCCAGTGACACCAGTGGCTCCCATCTGGCCTTCAAGTCCTCGAGGGCCTGGTGGTCTGTCTTCACCCTGACAACAACAACAGCTCTTTTAAATTCCGTCCCTCAGATGTTTCTATCATGCTTCCAATCTGAGGTCTGTGGTCTAACACCAGAGAGCCTCAAAACTCAAACAGGATCAGTCCGGATGGACAAATGCAGACGAGATTTATTAGTTCCACACAGACAGACTTTAATATTAAATCCCAAATAGTGATTCTGACCGGTTTGCCCCCAGGACCAGAGTCACCAGGGTAACCAGGTGGTCCTTGGAAACCTGTTGCTCCTTTAGATCCCTTCTCTCCTTTAAAACCAGGACCAGGAGGACCAGGAGGACCACGAAAGCCTGCCGGACCTAAGTGAGAGAGACTTGGTTATTATATCTTAGAGCCTTGTATCATGATCAGGGATCTAGGTGGAAATTGCTTTCCTATCTTGTATGTAGATGATTAATGATTTCTGCCAGCACCACGTCTATGCCTCTGACTCTTATGTTTCACAAGAACCTCCATCGGATCCTCTCGGGGGACAGAAAGCTCAAGCTTGGAAACATTTTGTGAGGCAGTTGCCCCAGTTGTGACATATGTAATAGTGCTCCTCCAATAGTTATAACATACGTAATAGTGCTCATCCATTAGTTTTTTATTTATTTATTTTAATTTTAAATTGATTTAACCAGGAAAAGCCTCATTGAGATTAATAATCTCTTTTCCAGAGTGTCCCGGCCAAGACAGCAAAAGCACATTTAACAAAGTTTCAGACATAAAACATAAAACAGTGACAGACAATAAAAACTTTAGTCAAACCAAAACTAAGACTCCAGTCATCACATCCCAGTTCACACAGTCAGAGAAACCTCTACAACCAGATGAACCTTCCTCCAACTCTTTAAAACCACCTACAGAGACCGGCTCCCGTAGACCACATTCAAACCTAAAAGACCCTTTTCCCATTTCCAGACGGACGTTAGGGACAGATAGCAAGAGGAGGCCTTGCTCATGGGTCACAGAGCGAAGACGGTAGCTTCCAGCATTTTTCTGATGAATTAACGTACATAGATAAGATGGAAGTACGTTTAGAATTTCCTTGTAAATAAGGACATGCCAATGATTCAGTCTACGGAGGGACTGCAGTCCAACCAACCCTAGCATACAGGGAGCCATGGTGAGTAGCAGCCTTAAGATTGGTCATGAACCTCAATGTTTCATGGTAGACAGTATCTAAGGAGTGAAGACACTGAGAAGATGCATGCATATATAAAACATCACCATAATCATAGTCCATAGTCAACTCATTGTTTTGTTTATTATCTCAACGTGTCTCGTCACCTTTTGGTCCTCGTCCTCCAGGGAGTCCATTTTCTCCTTTGCTTCCTTCAATGCAGACTCCCTCCCTGCCAACACAACCAGGAGGACCAGGAGGTCCAGGAGGACCAGGACAGCCTAGGTTTCCCCCATGACCATGGGGACCAGGTGGACCACAGACACCATGAGGACCCTGCTCCCCTGGGTACCCTGGGGAGACCAGAGGAGTGTGTTGTAGTTCCTCTTCTTCAATTCAGCCTGAACTAAACATAATCACAGCTGAGGACTCACCAGGTGGACCTGTCTTCCCATCTGGGCCACGGGGCCCGATTCCAGGAGCTGGCGAAAGAAAAAGCAAAGCAGCCATTTAGACCACCATCAGGAGTGTTATGAGCTGGATCTGAAACCTAAACGACTGATCACGATCCAATCAGACTCAGGTCTCCTACCTCCCATTGCTCCCTTCTCTCCAGGAGGTCCAGGTATCCCGTCCTGTCCCTGGTTTCCTCTCGAACCAGCCGGACCTGGATCTCCAGGAGCCCCCTTGTTACCTGAAGATGAAATTCCTAATTAACCGACTGAGAGGAAAGACAGGCGGCAGAGCTGTGGAGACATGTATTAGTACTATTCAGTTCCTAGAGTCCTAAAAAGTAGGATAGGAGCCAGAGCCTTCAGTTATCAAGCTCCTCTTTTATGGAACCAGCTTCCACTTTCAGTCCGGGAGGCAGACACAGTCACCTCATTTAAGAATAGACTTAAGACTTTCATTATTCATAATGTATGTCATATTCATGTAATGTGTTTATGTAACTCTGTAACTCTGTTCATCTGGTCACATGACATCTATTCATCTGTCCATCCGGGGAGAGGGATCCTCCTCTGTTGCTCTACTGAAGGTTTCTTCTCTTTTTTCCCTGTCAAAGGTTATTTTTGGGGAGTTTTTCCTGATCTGATGTGAGGTCAAAGGTCAGGGATGTCTATGTGTACAGATTGTAAAACCCTCTGAGGGGAGTTTGTAATTTGTGATATTGGGCTATACAAAATAAACTGAATTGAATTACTGTAGTACTGATGGTATTAGTACTTCTGTACCTCTGGTTTATGTACCTGTGAGGCCGGTGGGTCCTGGAGGGCCATTGTTCCCCGCAGGACCATCACAACCCTTTTCCCCAGGAGTCCCAGGTGGACCTGATGAGGACAATGATTACGTTGTTTCAGAAGAAAAGCTCTAAAGTGCGACTATACACTTCCTGCTCCGGAGATGCATCATACCTCTGCATCCTGGGGGTCCAGAAAGTCCTTTGGGGCCACAGGGGCCACAGGCTCCTGGGGGACCAAAGGTTCCAATGTCCCCTGGTTCCCCTTTTTTACCTAGTGCTCCTGAATATCCTGGATTTCCCTGAGAAGATGAACCAGGAGGAGAAGACACTTTATTATTTAAGGAGATATTAAATGGTGGTTATAAATATGTACGCGTGTTAAATCATTAACACACTGGTTATACAACTGGTGAAGACTCGGTTCCACCGATGGCAAAATAAAGCAGAATGTCATCTGCATACTAAGATATCAGGTAATGGGTAAAGGCACCTGTACATTCATGTTTTATGTGTGTGGTACCTTCTCTCCTGGAGGTCCTTTAGATCCGGGTCCAGGTGGACTTGATTCTCCTTTAGCACCTTTAAGTCCCCCTGGTCCTAGTTTTCCTTCTGATCCAGGTTCCCCACAAGGCCCTGAACAACCTTTGTCTCCTTTAAAGCCTGAACAGAAACAGCAGAAGAAACGTTGAGATGAAGATCATCAAACGTTGTTCTTTAACCAGCTTTAATGTTCATGTTTAATGTTCATGTTTAATGTTTATGTTTAATGTTTATGTTTAATGTTCATGTTTAATGTTCATGTTTAATGTTTATGTTTAATGTTTATGTTTAATGTTCATGTTTAATGTTTAATGTTCATGTTCATGTTTAATGTTTAATGTTCATGTTTAATGTTTAATGTTCATGTTAAATGTTCATGTTTAATGTTTAATGTTTAATGTTTAATGTTTAATGTTCATGTTCATGTTTAATGTTCACGTTTTTTGTTTAATGTTCATGTTTAATGTTTAATGTTCATGTTTGATGTTTGATGTTTAATGTGTAATGTTCATGTTCATGTTTAATGTTCATGTGAAATGTTCATGTTTAATGTTTAATGTTCATGTTTAATGTTGAATGTTCATGTTTAATGTTCATGTGAAATGTTCATGTTCAATGTTTAATTTTCATGTTTAATGTTTAATGTTTAATGTTCATGTTTAATGTTTAATGTTCATGTTAAATGTTTAATGTTCATGTTTATTGTTCATGTTTAATGTTTAATGTTCATGTTTAATGTTTATTTTTAATGTTTATGTTTATGTTTATGTTTAATGTTCATGTTTAATGTTTATGTTTAATGTTCATGTTTAATGTTTAATGTTTATGTTTAATGTTCATGTTAAATGTTTAATGTTCATGTTTAATGTTTAATGTTTATGTTTAATGTTCATGTTTAATGTTTAATGTTTATGTTTAATGTTCATGTTAAATGTTTAATGTTCATGTTTAATGTTTAATGTTTATGTTTAATGTTCATGTTTAATGTTCATGTGAAATGTTAAATGTTTAATGTTTAAAGTTTAATGTTCATGTTAAATGTTCATGTTTAATGTTCATGTTTAATGTTTAATGTTCATGTTTAATGTTTAAAGTTTAAATATTAATGTTCATGTTTAATGTTTAAAGTTTAATGTTTAATGTTTAATGTTCATGTTTAATGTTCATGTTCATGTTAAATGTTCATGTTTAATGTTTAATGTTTAATGTTTAATGTTCATGTTTAATGTTTATATTTAATGTTTATGTTTAATGTTCATGTTAAATGTTTAATGTTCATGTTTAATGTTTAATGTTCATGTTTAATGTTTAATGTTCATGTTTAAGTTTAATGTTTAATGTTCATGTTTAATGTTTAATGTTCATGTTTAATGTTTAATGTTTATGTTTAATGTTCATGTTAAATGTTCATGTTTAATGTTCATGTTTAATATTTAATGTTAATGTTAAATGTTCATGTTTAATGTTTAATGTTCATGTTTAATGTTTAAAGTTTAATGTTCATGTTTAATGTTTATGTTTAATGTTTATGTTTAATGTTTATGTTTAATGTTCATGTTAAATGTTTTATGTTCATGTTTAATGTTTATGTTTAATGTTTATGTTTAATGTTTAATGTTCATGTTTAATGTTCATGTTTAATGTTCATGTTTAATGTTCATGTTAAATGTTCATGTTTAATGTTCATGTTTAATGTTTAATGTTCATGTTTAATGTTTAAAGTTTAATGTTCATGTTTAATGTTTATGTTTAATGTTCATGTTAAATGTTCATGTTTAATGTTCATGTTTAATGTTTAATGTTCATGTTTAATGTTTAAAGTTGAATGTTTAATGTTTAATGTTCATGTTTAATGTTTATGTTTGATGTTTAACGTTTAATGTTTAATGTTCATGTTTAATGTTCATGTTCATGTTAAATGTTCATGTTTAATGTTTATGTTTGATGTTTAACGTTTAATGTTTAATGTTCATGTTTAATGTTCATGTTCATGTTAAATGTTCATGTTTAATGTTTAATGTTTATGTTTAATGTTCATGTTAAATGTTTAATGTTCATGTTTAATGTTTAATGTTTAATGTTCATGTTTAATGTTTAATGTTCATGTTTAATGTTTATGTTTAATGTTTAATGTTCATGTTTAATGTTTAATGTTCATGTTTAATGTTTAATGTTAATGTTTAATGTTTAATGTTTATGTTTAATGTTCATGTTAAATGTTCATGTTTAATGTTTATGTTTAATGTTTATGTTTAATGTTTATGTTTAATGTTCATGTTAAATGTTAAATGTTTAATGTTCATGTTTAATGTTTATGTTTAATGTTTATGTTTAATGTTTATGTTTAATGTTTAATGTTCATGTTTAATGTTTAAAGTTTAATGTTCATGTTTAATGTTTATGTTTAATGTTCATGTTTAATGTTTATGTTTAATGTTTATGTTTAATGTTTATGTTTAATGTTTATGTTTAATGTTCATGTTAAATGTTTAATGTTCATGTTTAATGTTTATGTTTAATGTTTATGTTTAATGTTTATGTTTAATGTTTAATGTTCATGTTTAATGTTTATGTTTAATGTTTATGTTTAATGTTCATGTTTAATGTTTATGTTTAATGTTTATGTTTAATGTTCATGTTTAATGTTCATGTTTAATGTTCATGTTTAATGTTCAATGTTTATGTTTAATGTTTATGTTTAATGTTCATGTTTAATGTTCATGTTTAATGTTTATGTTTAATGTTTAATGTTCATGTTTAATGTTTATGTTTAATGTTCATGTTTAATGTTCATGTTTAATGTTTATGTTTAATGTTCATGTTTATGTTTAATGTTTAATGTTTATGTTTAATGTTCATGTTAAATGTTCATGTTTAATGTTCATGTTTAATGTTTAATAATCATGTTTAATGTTTAAAGTTTAATGTTTAATGTTCATGTTAAATGTTCATGTTTAATGTTCATGTTTAATGTTCATGTTTAATGTTTAAAGTTTAATGTTCATGTTTAATGTTTAATGTTTATGTTTAATGTTCATGTTAAATGTTCATGGTTAATGTTCATGTTTAATGTTTAATGTTCATGTTTAATGTTTAATGTTCATGTTTAATGTGTAAAGTTTAATGTTTAATGTTCATGTTTAATGTTTAATGTTCATGTTTAATGTTTAATGTTTAATGATCATGTTTAATGTTTATATTTGATGTTTAACGTTTAATGTTTAATGTTCATGTTTAATGTTCATGCTCATGTTAAATGTTCATGTTTAATGTTTAATGTTCATGTTTAATGTGAAATGTGAAATGTTCATGTTTAATGTTCATGTTTAATGTTTAATGTTTAATGTTTATGTTTAATGTTCATGTTAAAGTTTAATGTTTAATGTTTAAAGTTCACGTTTAATGTTTAATGTTAAATGTTCATGTTTAATGTTCATGTTAAATGTTCATGTTTAATGTTTAATGTTCATGTTTAATGTTTAATGTTTAATGTTTATGTTTAATGTTCATGTTAAAGTTTAATGTTTAATGTTTAATGTTTAAAGTTCATGTTTAATGTTTAATGTTTAATGTTAAATGTTCATGTTTAATGTTTAATGTTCATGTTTAATGTTTAATGTTTAATGTTTATGTTTAATGTTTATGTTTAATGTTCATGTTAAAGTTTAATGTTTAATGTTTAATGTTTAAAGTTTAATGTTTAATGTTTAAAGTTCATGTTTAATGTTTAATGTTTAATGTTAAATGTTCATGTTCAATGTTTAATGTTCATGTTTAATGTTCATGTTAAATGTTAAATGTTAATGTTTAATTTTCATGTTTAATGTTCATATTTAATGTTCATGTTAAAGTTTAATGTTTAATGTTTAATGTTTAAAGTTCATGTTTAATGTTTAATGTTTAATGTTAAATGTTCATGTTTAATGTTTAATGTTCATGTTTAATGTTTAATGTTTAATGTTTATGTTTAATGTTTATGTTTAATGTTCATGTTAAAGTTTAATGTTTAATGTTTAATGTTTAAAGTTTAATGTTTAAAGTTCATGTTTAATGTTTAATGTTTAATGTTAAATGTTCATGTTCAATGTTTAATGTTCATGTTTAATGTTCATGTTAAATGTTAAATGTTAATGTTTAATTTTCATGTTTAATGTTCATATTTAATGTTCATGTTTAATGTTCATGTTTAATGTTTAATGTTTAATGTTTATGTTTAATGTTCATGTTAAAGTTTAATGTTTAATGTTTAATGTTTAATGTTTAAAGTTCATGTTTAATGTTTAATGTTAAATGTTCATGTTTAATGTTTATGTTAAATGTTCATGTTTAATGTTTAATGTTCATGTTAAATGTTAAATGTTAAATGTTCATGTTTAATTTTCATGTTAAATGTTAATGTTTAATGGTCATGTTTAATGTTTAATATTTAATGTTTAATGTTCATATTTAATGTTTATGTTTATTGTTTAATGTTTAATTTTGCTGTACAGTTACATCTGTGGTGGTTGAGTGTGTACATTTCAAGCAGGTAAATCAGGATAACCTCACTGAAGCTGATCAACAACCCAATCAATCTTCTGATATATATATATTTATTTTTTTGGTGAACCCTACCCGGCCTCCCCATCTCTCCCTGGTCACCATTGAGTCCACAAGGACCAGGAGGACCTCTCTCTCCAGCTCTGCCGGTGTCTCCAGGAGGTCCTGACAGACACACACATTCATCATCAACTCCATAATTATGATTTCATGTTAAACAAGAACTAGTCACGAGTAGATATGATTAATAACAAACAAACAATCAAACAGTATTCTCAATTAGTTGTGGTCACCTTGTGCACCTCCATCTCCGGGTCTACCGGTTCTCCCTTCGAGGCCCTGTGGCCCCAGGGGGCCCCTTTCTCCTTCGCTACCCGTGAGTCCTGTGGGCCCTGAGGGTAAGACAGGAAGCGGTCAGAAGGGTCACAGACAGCAAGTGCAACACACCTGGAGTTTTTATGCTAAGCTAAGCTAAAGTAATGGAGGGATAGAGTAGCGTACCAGGGTCTCCGGGGTCTCCGGGGTCTCCATACACCTCCACAGCTGTCGGAAATCCTTTTGGTCCAGTTTCTCCTCGATCCCCCTGGGGCCCCTGAGGCCCCTGAGAACCGCTGACCCCATCTAGAGCCCTCTGACCTGACAGACAGATCATAGACAGTTACAGTCAGACAAAGCTGATTGATTGATTGATTGATTGATTGAAACCTTTCGGTCCTGTCCGTCCAGTCTCTCCTGGTCTTCCATCTTCCCCTGGACCCCCGAGGGCCCCTGGAGGACCCATGTCTCCCCTGATGCCTAAAACACACATGTGTGAATATCACGCTGGCAGCTCGCTGGTTTAAAGTGAGTGTCAGGGGGAGCAGGTTTGGCCACGCCTTCTTACCTGTGCTTCCCGGCTCCCCATTGGTCCCTCTCAGGCCCTTCGGTCCAACTTCTCCTCCTGGCCCCGGAGTTCCATCAAACCCGGGTACCCCATAAGACCCCTGAGGCCCCAAGGCCCCGAGGCCTGGTCGCCCGTGGTCCCCCCGGTCCCCCTTTGGGCCCCGGATCCCTGCAAGAGAATACACCTGTGTGACTGAGGGAGAAGTGAATGTTCTCATTCTGGTTTTAGTTTCCAAAGCTCCAACATTTCTCCTCAGTCAGAACCAAAGCTGAGTTTAAGATTGTGTTTAGGGACACAAACTCTAAGTTCACCTGTGGAGAAGTTACCTGTGAAGCCGATGATGCCCGTCCGTCCCCGCTCGCCTTCATGTCCAAGAGCTCCAGGTGAACACGGTCCAAAGGGACCAACAGGACCAGGTAAACCATCCAGGCCACTATGGCCTGAGAGACATTGTCAGTTCACTACAGGTGTTTTCAAACATCAGGTCCATCAGATCTTAAATGAGATACCTTTGGGTCCAGGAGCTCCATCTTGTCCCGGAGGCCCTGGAGCTCCATCCGATCCTTGTGGTCCAGTGTTTCCTTGGGGCCCCACAGAGCCATCTTCCCCCTGAGGGCCAGACTGACCCTGCTGGCCTGGGAAACCGATCCCTCTGTTCCCCTGTGACCACAGACATTAAGTGAATAATAACCATAATAATACAAATTAGAATAATAATGACAATAATAATAGCAATTATAATGATGATATTCATAATAATAATGATACAAATTATTATTATTATAATATTATTATTATTATTATTATAAAATAATAATAAAGGACCTCTGTGTTTTTTTCCTTGTGATCTACATACTATTGGGTCCTGCCTTCTGCCCCTGCCTCCTCGGCCCTGCCTCCTGCGCCCTGCCTCCTGAGCCCTGCCTCCTGCCTCATTGGCCCTGCCTCCTGCGCCCTGGCTCCTGCCTCATTGGCCCTGCCTCCTGCGCCCTGCCCCTGCCTCCTGGGCCCTGCCTCCTGCGCCCTGCCTCCTGGGCCCTGCCTCCTGCGCCCTGCCTCCTGAGCCCTGCCTCCTGCCTCATTGGCCCTGCCTCCTACGCCCTGCCTCCTGGGCC
>NC_046978.1:20857788-20867788 GCF_009769545.1 Cyclopterus lumpus | reverse complement strand
TGGTTATTGATCGTTGTCTGATCAGTAGCCAATCAATAACAGTAACTGAGGGGGGGGGGGGGGGGGGTACCTGGCTCGCCCTGCAGGCCAGGGAACCCAATGAGGCCTGAAAGAAAGCAGAGAAGAAGAACGTTACTCATCACATGAAATCAACAGATTAATACAAACTGATCCATAAAACAACACAAACAACTCAACTAATCTTTAGCTTCAATACACTTCATAATGTTCAGTTTATTCTAGAACAGGATTTTTATACTGAATGTTGTTAACAGGGCGTGAGGATAAAAGAGATGAATGAACAATTTATATTGTCAGTAAGGCGAACATGAAAGTAAACAAACCCTTGTTTTGTTTCTTTGAACTATATATAGATAAAATGTATTGAGTCTCACATGAGAAATCAAATCTTTTTTATGTGAACGTTTTTACCAGTAAAAATAAAAACACAGAGAAAACCAAAACTAGCGTTTTTATTAAAAGTTTAAATGTTGATCTCTGTCCTCCTACCTTGTTCTCCGTGGACTCCGTGGGCTCCGTGGGGCCCGGGGACCCCACGCTGGCCCTTCAGGAATCTGTGTTTAAAATACGTCTGATAAAAAACAAAACACATATTTAACATGGAGACTGAGAGTCTCTTGGCCCCGCCCCCAGTGACATTGCCCGCCCCCTCTTTTGAAGCCTGATTAACTGTGGATCCACTTATTAACATGACCAATAAATGAGCTACAGAGGATTCATCTATTTACACAACTTTAACGGTCAATAAGTAAACAGGATATTTGATGGTTCACTTCCTGTACAAACCGCAGCGTCATCATCATAGAGGAGAGTTTTACACTGATGAAGACAGACGCCTGCAGGTCTGATGGACTGTATTTGTTGAACCGTCTAATCCACAGGTGTCAAACACAAGACCCGCCACGTCCTTTAATGTGATCACCTTTTCTTAAAAAAATTTAAGAAAAAATCCTGTGCTTTTATTTTGAAGGTATTTTGAGTTTGTGGATAAAAGCTGCTCCTTCAGACACTGACTTGTTTCCATGGTAACGTTGGTTGTCAGACTCTGTGAGTGAGCCATAAGTTACATCTTTTGAGGCTTTTTTAAACTACTACGACTTTTTATTTCATGTTTGAGCATGAACGCACTGTTAGTCTGAAAAGTCTGAAGTTACTGAATAGTTATGTATGTTGTATTACATTGTGTCCTTAAGATGCACTTTTGGGTTTATAATTGACTGCAAACTAGTCTAAAATGTGACAAAAAAGCTTAACGTGTTTGATCTTTAAAACAGTAATGTGGTTTATAATAAATATAATTAAATGGATTTATTTTATAATACTCTAGAAATGTGCTTGTATATATTTTTACATTTATATAAATGCATGTACAATATTTACACTCGAATAAACAATAATCAAATGCAAAAACAGTAATTTAACAACATGCTCTGCAGTAGTTACATCTATAGTGTTACAGTTACTGTCGGCCCTTTGAGGGCAGCATGATGCTGAACATGAGTTCGATCAATACTTCATCATAGAGATGAACAGTTCTGTGCGTTTTCTTTGTTTTTATTCAAACTGGCTCTTATTTTGAAAGAACTGGACATGCTTCCTGTCAACATTTTAATCAATGAAACAAAACAAAAATCAATCAAAACTTCTACTCACCTCTCCTGGAAGACCTGGATAACCATGGTCACCTTTCTCTCCCTGTTATGAAAACAGCATGAACACTGAGGCAGTACTGAGTGTACTACTGCAAGAATACTTCAAGTACCTCATAAAGTACTCACCGTGGCTCCTTCGATACCTGGAGGACCGAGGTACCCACGATCCCCTGGGACGCCCTGCAGACACACCGCTTGAGTTCATTTCATGAAGCGTTCTACATCTTTATGAGTGTTGGGGGTCAAAGACTGCAGGTCAACAGAACCTTCTTATTGGTTTATATTGATTCTTTCAAACAATCCGGTCGTTCATTTCAACAGACCATTTCTTCCTGTTTTATTTTGTGTTACTCTCCTCTCGTTTCAGATACTTCCCTTCCTGCCCTCATGTTGTGATGGTCTGCCCTGCCCCATGATTGGCTCCATCGGTTCCTGATCGTCCTCACCTCCCGTGTATTAGATCTGTGTTTCCTCGTCTTTGCCAGTTCGTCTTTGTCCTCTGAGTTCAGCGTTCAGACAATCTTCCTGTTGTTAGTGTTCCTGTTTTTTTCAAGATGTACCTTAAATGATCTGATAACCTGACGGAGCTCCTGTATGCTGAACCTGTTTGATAAGTAAAGACTGTTTTACTCAACCTAGTCCCGATCTCTGGGTTGGGCTTCAGGTCCTGTTTACCAGTCGGGACACAAGCACTTTGACTCTCAACTCAAACTCCAGTCTCACGTCTCAAGTTTTTAATCTGGGCAGCGCTCAGAACAGGAAGCCTTGGCCCAGATATCTGCTGGCAGCACCAGAACCACAGATATACGCGACCCCAGAGGCTTATCGTCATCAGACTGATGGGTTATGAGATTTTAAGTGTCTCATATCATATCGTATTGTACTGTATTGTATTGTATTTTATTGTATTATATTGTCTCGTATCGTATCATACTGTACCATATTATACCGTATTATACCTTATTGTATTGTACCATATTGTCTCGTATCGTACCGTATCAAATTGTATCGTATTGAATGATTTTGTATCATACTGTACCATATCGTATTATATCATATCGTATCGTACTGAAACGTATTGTATCATATTGTATCGTATCGCAATGTACCGTATTGAACCATATTGTATCGTATTGTATCGCACTGTATTGTATCGTATTGTATCAAATTGTATCGTATCATACTGTACCGTATTGAACCATATTGTATCGTATTGTATCGCATTGTATCGTATTGTATCATATTGTATCATATTGTATCGTATCGCACTGTACCGTTCCGTATTGTCACGTATTGTATCGTACCATATTCTAATGTATTGATTCGTATTGTATCGTCCTTTACCGTATCTTATCATATCGTATTGAATTGTATCGTACCGTACCTTATTGTATCGTAACGTATTGTATCGTAACATATTGTATCGTAACATATTGTAACGTATTTTATCATATTGTACCGCATTGTATCATATTGTACCGTATCGTATTGTATCATACTGTACTGTATCGTATTGTATCGTAACATATTGTAACGTGTTTTATCCTATCGTATTGTATCATACCATACCGTATCGTATTTTATCATATCGTATTGTATCGTACCGTTACGTACTGTAACATATAGTATCGTATTGTATCGTACTGTACCGCATCATATTATATCGTACTGTACCGTATCGTATTGTATCGTACTGTACCGTATCATATTATATCGTACTGTACCGTATCGTATTGTATCGTACTGTATCGTATCGTATTGTATCGTACTGTATTGTACTTTACCGCATCATATTATATCGTACTGTACCGTATCGTATTGTATCGTACTGTATCGTATCTTATTGTATCGTACTGTACCGTATCGTATTGTATCGTACTGTATCGTATCGTATTGTATCGTACTGTATCGTACTGTACCGCATCATATTATATCGTACTGTACCGTATCGTATTGTATCGTACTGTATCGTATCGTATTGTATCGTACTGTACCGTATCGTATTGTATCGTACTGTATCGTATCGTATTGTATCGTACTGTATCGTACTGTACCGCATCATATTATATCGTACTGTACCGTATCGTATTGTATCGTACTGTATCGTATCGTATTGTATCGTACGGTACCGTATCGTATTGTATCGTACTGTATCGTATCGTATTGTATCGTACTGTATCGTACTGTACCGTATCATATTGTATCATACCATATTGTAACGTGTTGTATCGTATTGTATCATACCGTACCGTATCGTATTTTATCATATCGTATTGTATCGTACCGTTACGTACTGTAACATATAGTATCATATTGTATCGTACTGTACCGCATCATATTATATCGTACTGTACCGTATCGTAATGTATCGTACTGTATCGTATCTTATTGTATCGTACTGTACCGTATCGTATTGTATCGTACTGTATCGTACTGTACCGTATCATATTATATCGTACTGTACCGTATCGTATTGTATCGTACTGTACCGTATCGTATTGTATCGTACTGTACCGTATCGTATTGTATCGTACTGTATCGTATCGTATTGTATCGTACTGTACCGTATCGTATTATATCGTACTGTACCGTACCGTATCGTATTGTATCGTACTGTACCGTATCGTATTGTATCGTACTGTATCGTATCGTATTGTATCGTACTGTACCGTATCGTATTATATCGTACTGTACTGTATCGTATCGTATTGTATCGTACTGTACCGTATCGTATTGTATCGTACTGTATCGTATCGTATTGTATCGTACTGTATCGTACTGTACCGTATCATATTATATCGTACTGTACCGTATCGTATTGTATCGTACTGTACCGTATCGTATTGTATCGTACTGTACCGTATCGTATTGTATCGTACTGTATCGTACTGTATCGTATCGTATTGTATCGTACTGTATCGTACTGTACCGTATCATATTATATCGTACTGTACCGTATCGTATTGTATCGTACTGTACCGTATCGTATTGTATCGTACTGTACTGTATCGTATTGTATCGTACTGTATCGTACTGTATCGTATCGTATTGTATCGTACTGTATCGTACTGTACCGTATCATATTGTATCATACCATATTGTAACGTGTTGTATAGTATTGTATCATACCGTACCGTATCGTATTTTATCATATCGTATTGTAGCGTACTGTACCGTATCGTAATGTATCGTACCGCTACGTACTGTAACATATTGTATCGTATTGTACCGTATCATATTGTATCGTACTGTATCGTATCACATATGGTTGTTTGCGTTCTTCTTAGCTTAGCATGTTACCTGGTCTCCCAGCTCGCCAAGGACTCCATCCTTCCCCGGTTTACCCTATAACACAAAGACCAAGCCCCCAATGTTAGACCAGGATTACACCGGTCCAGGTTTCTAATGAGGTTCAGGTCCCAAAGAAAAATGAAATAAATAACAATATTTTTTATATATAATGAATCTGTAATGATTGTTAGTTCAAATTAATTCTGATTATAGTTCCACGTTATCATAATGTAGTACTTGTGTCTCTCTCTTACTAGTGAGCCAGGATCACCTCGCCCGCCCTTTTCTCCTTTAACCACCGGTTTCCCTGCCACTCCCTGGAGGAGAAAACAAATGCACACATCAGCCTGAATCTCTGATAATAAAACAAAGTCAATCAAAACCATAATTAATACATTTGTTTCTTTGATACATTTATAACGCTGTAGTCGGACTAAGAGACAACTTTGACTTACAGGAAGTCCAGGGCAACCTTTTAGTCCAACTTCTCCTGGTTCTCCCTGAAATAAACAACATAAATATCAGTGAAAACAGGCCAAGGGATGTTGCGACAGCAGAGAGAGACAGGCAGACATACCTTCAGTTCTTTGGGTCCTTCAGCATACAGTTTAATTCCTTTCTGTCCAGGGATCCCTTGTGGGCCGCCATCACCCTGAAACCAAACACAGCTGATGATGAAGATGATTTTGATGATGGCGCATATGTTAGAAACAATCAAAGTGTGATGCAATTACATTTTTCTTCATAACCCAGGCATTAGCATTAGCATCAGAATTAGCATCAGGCTCACCCTCTGTCCACGGGGACCTGGTATCACTGGACTCGGACCTTCCTGACCCTGAAACAAAAACACAGCATCATCAGACAGAGAATAGTTGTGATTTTTGACTAGTAAAGTTATTTACGTGTTAAATAAAGAGATTCCAAAGTCCAAAGAGAGATTATCTTTTGTGAACAAGATATTATTTTCAGCAAACTAAATAACATCTGCAAACAAATCACTAACTTGTTTGTACAATATTTCAAATGTGGGGACATTGAACCGGCCTGCAAACACAAACTGCTCTCAGATCAGTTCAGCCTGTTCAGGTCTCTCATGGGAGAACATGATCTGGGCCAAATGGAAATTGCTGCATCCAAACGAAACATCACAATAAATAATCTTCACCTTTTCTCCGGGTAACCCCAGAAACCCTGGACTTCCCTATGTGAAAAGGAAACAGCTGATGTCAGTTGGTTGAGCCAATGATTACAATTATTTGTAATAATGTTTTAAAGTTTAGGATGTGAAGCGTACAGGAAGTCCAGCGGATCCTGGTGGTCCTGGCAGACCTGGTTCACCTGGATCTCCATTCAGCCCCTGCAACACGAACGGCCAATCAGAAAAAGACTCTCCCTTTTTGGCACTACGGCAGCCTGCTGTGCTCAATCTGTGGACTGGTTTACATTAAAGAACACAAGCAATAATCATTTTGTTCATGCATCATTAGAACTACCCTGAAGTGTATTTACGGGACACCATAACCGCTTTTCGAGGAGTTGTATCACCACCGGTTGATGTGCAATGCATGCTGGGATACTGAGGAACAGCCTTCCTGGTCACTAGGAATGTTCCTCACGAGAACACAACAACTGGAGAAGACCTTTAATCCGGTCTGAGGTTCTAAACTCACATGTTCTCCATCTCGTCCTTCTGGTCCTGTTGCTCCTTTAATATCCGGAGTGGGGGGGAAGACAAAGGTGTGTCCCTGGAACCAGAAACAGGAAGTGTTTGAGTTTGAGGAAGTTTTTAATGTCTCTAAAGTTTCTGTTGTTTCTAATGTTGCTATTGTTTCTGATATTTAATGATTCTAATATTTCTAATCTTTCTTATGTCAAAAAAAAATGTGAATGGAAAGTACAAAATGACAGCAGGTTGTAACGTGTCACATGACAGCAGGTTGTAACGTGTCACATGACAACGTGTCACATGACAGCAGGTTGTAACGTGTCACATGACAGCAGGTTGTAACGTGTCACATGACAGCAGGTTGTAACGTGTCACATGACAACGTGTCACATGACAGCAGGTTATAACGTGTCACATGACAACGTGTCACATGACAGCAGATTGTAACGTGTCACATGACAGCAGGTTGTAACGTGTCACATGACAACGTGTCACATGACAGCAGGTTGTAACGTGTCACATGACAGCAGGTTGTAACGTGTCACATGACAACGTGTCACATGACAGCAGGTTGTAACGTGTCACATGACAACGTGTCACATGACAGCAGGTTGTAACGTGTCACATGACAGCAGGTTGTAACGTGTCACATGACAGCAGGTTGTAACGTGTCACATGACAACGTGTCACATGACAGCAGGTTATAACGTGTCACATGACAACGTGTCACATGACAGCAGATTGTAACGTGTCACATGACAGCAGGTTGTAACGTGTCACATGACAGCAGGTTGTAACGTGTCACATGACAGCAGGTTGTAACGTGTCACATGACAGCAGGTTGTAACGTGTCACATGACAACGTGTCACATGACAGCAGATTGTAACGTGTCACATGACAGCAGGTTGTAACGTGTCACATGACAACGTGTCACATGACAGCAGATTGTAACGTGTCACATGACAGCAAGTTGTAACGTGTCACATGACAGCAGGTTGTAACGTGTCACATGACAGCAGGTTTTAACGTGTCACATGACAACGTGTCACATGACAGCAGATTGTAACGTGTCACATGACAGCAGGTTTTAACGTGTCACATGACAGCAGGTTGTAACGTGTCACATGACAACGTGTCACATGACAGCAGGTTGTAACGTGTCACATGACAGCAGGTTGTAACACGTCACATGACAACGTGTCACATGACAGCAGGTTGTAACACATCACATGACAGCAGGTTGTAACACATCACATGACAGCAGGTTGTAACACATCACATGACAGCAGGTTGTAACACGTCACATGACAGCAGGTTGTAACACGTCACATGACAGCAGGTTGTAACACATCACATGACAGCAGGTTGTAACACGTCACATGACAACGTGTCACATGACAGCAGGTTGTAACACATCACATGACAGCAGGTTGTAACACATCACATGACAGCAGGTTGTAACACGTCACATGACAGCAGGTTGTAACACATCACATGACAGCAGGTTGTAACACGTCACATGACAACGTGTCACATGACAGCAGGTTGTAACACATCACATGACAACGTGTCACATGACAGCAGGTTGTAACACATCACATGACAGCAGGTTGTAACACGTCACATGACAGCAGGTTGTAACACATCACATGACAGCAGGTTGTAACACATCACATGACAGCAGGTTGTAACACGTCACATGACAACGTGTCACATGACAGCAGGTTGTAACACATCACATGACAACGTGTCACATGACAGCAGGTTGTAACACATCACATGACAGCAGGTTGTAACACGTCACATGACAGCAGGTTGTAACACATCACATGACAGCAGGTTGTAACACATCACATGACAGCAGGTTGTAACACGTCACATGACAACGTGTCACATGACAGCAGGTTGTAACACATCACATGACAGCAGGTTGTAACACATCACATGACAGCAGGTTGTAACACATCACATGACAGCAGGTTTTACCTTTGCACCTTGTAGTCCTGGTCGACCCTGAAACACACAGCACAGTTAGCTTTAGCTTCTCAGAGCTAATTAGCCTAGCCTAACCTGCAGTGATTCAAATGTAGGATGGAGGAAGTAAGCACCTGAAGGCCGGTATGTCCTGCAGCCCCAGAAGACCCTTGGTAACCAACATCCCCCTGGAAGAGACCAGTCAATGCGTTAGTGTTTGAGACTTCTGTCTCACAGGGAGATCTTCCTTGACTTCTCTGGAGATGTTTGACATCGCCTCATATTTCCACATTTCACCTTCTCGCGTCTTAAATCACCTCAATTATCACGTTGCAACAGTTGAAACTTCGTCTTCTGTAAAAACCTACTGGTGAACCTCAGGGCTCAACTCTAGACCCGCTTACGTTCCCCGTCTACTTTAATCAGTCACATCGTTACAACAATATCTACGTAAACATTTTAACTGGGTGGGGCTCTTTTCTACCTTTGTCCCATTGCATCCTGGGAGTCCTGGTAGACCGATGGCTCCTTCATGTCCGTGGAGGCCCTGAGGAGACAAGTTCCAGAAGAATAAACCACACTGAAGAGAATCTGCTTCCTCGACAAACTCTTAATGTAAACATCTGTTTCTCCATCATGCCAGTAAAACACCATCAGGTTCTCACCGGCAGTCCTGGAGGTCCAGGGAAACCTGGTTTACCTGGAAGACCCTGGAGAACACAGGGAGACCAACTTTAATGTGGTTGCTTGTATTCATTCAGTCACACTTTACAGAGGTGGTCTAGCTCTGAGGTCTGATCGGTACTCAGTCATGTTCATAAAGATACTTTTATGAAACTAGAATGAGGCTCAAACCAGAGAGAAGTTAAAGAGTTTAATAAAGTAATTCACACCCGAGAGCCTTTCAGTCCTGAACCTCCGGCTGTTCCCTGATCCCCCTGAATAGAAACAAGGAGAGAAGAATCAAGAGAAATGAAATCTGTGGACATCGTTTACATTCATCATGATAATATTACATAAAATCCATGAAGCTGGAGTATACAACGTCATATTCATGTTTCATGGACACAGTGTGTGATCCTCTCAGCGCACTACTGAGCACAGAGACGGGGAGGAGACGAAGGCTCACTCCTTACTTTATTCATGCATCTCAGACACACTCTACAAAATACATTAAATATAATAGAATTGTAATTAAATTAAACTAATTAAACTAAATGAAATGTAATTAAACTAAATGTATATTTAATTCACGATGTCATGGCGGAAGATTATTTTGGTATTTTCCAAATGAAAAGAGGACAGAATCCTGAGGATCTCCGTCTGTGAGACAATAACAACAATAATCTCTCATTGTCATCATGAAAACAAGAGTTCAGTTCTGATGTCGTC
>NC_046978.1:20837788-20847788 GCF_009769545.1 Cyclopterus lumpus | reverse complement strand
TCCTGCAGTACTTCATGTAGTACTTCATCCTGTAGTACTTCATCCTGCAGTACTTCATCCTGTAGTACTTCATCCTGCAGTACTTCATCCTGTAGTACTTCATGTAGTACTTCATCCTGCAGTACTTCATCCTGTAGTACTTCATGTAGTACTTCATCCTGTAGTACTTCATGTAGTACTTCATGTAGTACTTCATCCTGCAGTACTTCATGTAGTACTTCATCCTGCAGTACTTCATGTAGTACTTCATCCTGCAGTACTTCATGTAGTACTTCATGTAGTACTTCATCCTGCAGTACTTCATGTAGTACTTCATGTAGTACTTCATCCTGCAGTACTTCATCCTGTAGTACTTCATCCTGTAGTACTTCATGTAGTACTTCATCCTGTAGTACTTCATCCTGTAGTACTTCATCCTGCAGTACTTCATCCTGCAGTACTTCATCCTGTAGTACTTCATCCTGTAGTACTTCATGTAGTACTTCATCCTGCAGTACTTCATCCTGTAGTACTTCATCCTGCAGTACTTCATGTAGTACTTCATCCTGTAGTACTTCATCCTGTAGTACTTCATCCTGCAGTACTTCATGTAGTACTTCATCCTGCAGTACTTCATCCTGCAGTACTTCATCCTGCAGTACTTCATGTAGTACTTCATCCTGCAGTACTTCATGTAGTACTTCATGTAGTACTTCATCCTGCAGTACTTCATCCTGTAGTACTTCATGTAGTACTTCATCCTGCAGTACTTCATGTAGTACTTCATGTAGTACTTCATCCTGCAGTACTTCATCCTGTAGTACTTCATGTAGTACTTCATCCTGTAGTACTTCATGTAGTACTTCATCCTGTAGTACTTCATCCTGCAGTACTTCATGTAGTACTTCATCCTGCAGTACTTCATGTAGTACTTCATGTAGTACTTCATCCTGCAGTACTTCATCCTGTAGTACTTCATCCTGTAGTACTTCATGTAGTACTTCATCCTGTAGTACTTCATGTAGTACTTCATCCTGCAGTACTTCATGTAGTACTTCATCCTGCAGTACTTCATGTAGTACTTCATCCTGCAGTACTTCATCCTGCAGTACTTCATGTAGTACTTCATCCTGCAGTACTTCATCCTGCAGTACTTCATCCTGCAGTACTTCATGTATTACTTCATCCTGCAGTACTTCATGTAGTACTTCATCCTGCAGTACTTCATCCTGTAGTACTTCATCCTGTAGTACTTCATCCTGCAGTACTTCATGTAGTACTTCATCCTGCAGTACTTCATGTAGTATTTCATCCTGCAGTACTTCATCCTGTAGTACTTCATCCTGCAGGACTTCATCCTGTAGTACTTCATATAGTACTTCATCCTGTAGTACTTCATCCTGCAGTACTTCATGTAGTACTTCATCCTGCAGTACTTCATCCTGCAGTACTTCATCCTGCAGTACTTCATCCTGTAGTACTTCATCCTGCAGTACTTCATGTAGTATTTCATCCTGCAGTACTTCATCCTGTAGTACTTCATGTAGTACTTCATCCTGCAGGACTTCATCCTGTAGTACTTCATATAGTACTTCATCCTGTAGTACTTCATCCTGCAGTACTTCATCCTGTAGTACTTCATCCTGTAGTACTTCATGAAGTACTTCATCCTGTAGTACTTTTACATCCTAAAGTACTTCATCCTGTAGTACTTCATCCTGTAGTACTTCATGAAGTACTCCATCCTGCAGTACTTCATCCTGTAGTACTTCATCCTGTAGTACTTCATCCTGTAGTACTTCATCGTGTAGTACTTCATGAAGTACTTCATCCTGTAGTACTTTTACATCCTGAAGTACTTCATCCTGTAGTACTTCATCCTGTAGTACTTCATGAAGTACTTCATCCTGTAGTACTTCATCCTGTAGTACTTCATGAAGTACTCCATCCTGTAGTACTTCATCTCATTGTCACTTTGTGTCTTTGTGTCTTTGTGTGTCTTTGTCTCATTGTCACTTTGTGTCTTCGTGTCTTCGTCTCATTGTCACTTTGTGTCTTCGTGTCTTCGTCTCATTGTCACTTTGTGTCTTTGTGTCTTCGTCTCATTGTCACTTTGTGTCTTTGTGTCTTCGTCTCATTGTCACTTTGTGTCTTTGTGTCTTCGTCTCATTGTCACTTTGTGTCTTCGTGTCTTCGTCTCATTGTCACTTTGTGTCTTTGTGTCTTTGTGTCTTCGTGTCATTGTCACTTTGTGTCTTTGTGTCTTTGTCTCATTGTCACTTTGTGTCTTCGTCTCATTGTCACTTTGTGTCTTCGTCTCATTGTTACTTTGTGTCTTTGTGTCTTTGTCTCATTGTCACTTTGTGTCTTCGTCTCATTGTTACTTTGTGTCTTTGTGTCTTTGTCTCATTGTCACTTTGTGTCTTTGTGTCTTTGTCTCATTGTTACTTTGTGTCTTTGTGTCTTCGTCTCATTGTCACTTTGTGTCTTCGTGTCTTCGTCTCATTGTCACTTTGTGTTTTTGTGTCTTCGTCTCATTGTCACTTTGTGTTTTTGTGTCTTCGTCTCATTGTCACTTTGTGTTTTTGTGTCTTCGTCTCATTGTCACTTTGTGTCTTTGTGTCTTCGTCTCATTGTCACTTTGTGTCTTCGTCTCATTGTCACTTTGTGTCTTTGTGTCTTCGTCTCATTGTCACTTTGTGTCTTTGTGTGTCTTCGTCTCATTGTCACTTTGTGTCTTCGTGTCTTCGTCTCATTGTCACTTTGTGTCTTCGTGTCTTCGTCTCATTGTCACTTTGTGTCTTTGTGTCTTCGTCTCATTGTCACTTTGTGTTTTTGTGTCTTCGTCTCATTGTCACTTTGTGTCTTTGTGTCTTCGTCTCATTGTCACTTTGTGTTTTTGTGTCTTCGTCTCATTGTCACTTTGTGTCTTTGTGTCTTCGTCTCATTGTCACTTTGTGTCTTCGTCTCATTGTCACTTTGTGTCTTCGTCTCATTGTCACTTTGTGTCTTTGTGTCTTTGTCTCATTGTCACTTTGTGTCTTTGTGTCTTCGTCTCATTGTCACTTTGTGTCTTCGTGTCTTCGTCTCATTGTCACTTTGTGTCTTTGTGTCTTCGTCTCATTGTCACTTTGTGTCTTTGTGTCTTCGTCTCATTGTCACTTTGTGTCTTTGTGTCTTCGTCTCATTGTCACTTTGTGTCTTCGTGTCTTCGTCTCATTGTCACTTTGTGTCTTTGTGTCTTCGTCTCATTGTCACTTTGTGTCTTTGTGTCTTTGTCTCATTGTCACTTTGTGTCTTTGTGTCTTCGTCTCATTGTCACTTTGTGTCTTTGTGTCTTCGTCTCATTGTCACTTTGTCTCTTTTGTCTCTTTTGTCTAGTTGTCTCTGTGTCACTTTGTCACTTTGTCTCTTTGTCTCTTCGTCTCTTCGTGTCTCTGTAGGACGACCAGCAGCGTCAGAGCCGAGAGACGTCCGGAGGCGGAGTCAGAGTGACAGGGCCGTTTCGTGGGCGGGACTTCCTCTGAGCAGAGGACAAGATGCTGCTGACTTCCTGCTCTGCCCCCTGCAGCTCCACCTGGCTCTGGTGAACAAAACAAACATCATGTGATTCGTGAGCTGCTGGTCCTGGTGTGACAACATGTCTCTGACTCACCTGTGTCTCCTCCCCAGGTGCCTCCTGATGATCCTGTCGGCTCCTCCAACAGTTCTCGGGGTGAGTTCATCTGTCATTTAAAACTGGACCTTTATTGTGAACGGGGATCAGGTTTCTCTTCTTGTAAACAGGAAGTCGTGGCGTCCTCCCTGCTGTCCAATCAGAGGAGAGCAGAGAGGAACCTGAACGTCTCTCTTACATTCCTTTTCTGAATATTTGAGAAGATGAATGTCCAACAAACGTTCATTATGAAATATCAGCCGTCAATCATCAACAGAAACATCATGCTTCCAGTTTTAAGGATCAGGTCTCTGCAGCCGGTCGGACTCAAGCGTTTGAGATGACTCGTGTCTTCATCATGTTCGTCTGGAACATGGAGAGTTTGTTTGTTTGTTGTTTTTACATAAAGTACAAATATATGGAAATGATCCTTCAATGTGTCTTATTTTGAAAACCACACAGGTTGTCAGAGGTTGTTTGGCTCTCAGTGACACGTTGAGGTGGACTCAGGTGGGTTTGGTGGGTCTGGTGGGCCTGGTGGAGCTCATGATGGAGATATGACCTCATGATGGAGATATGACCTCATGGTGGAGAGATGACCTCATGGTGGAGAGATGACCTCATGATGGAGAGATGACCTCATGGTGGAGATATGACCTCATGATGGAGAGATGACCTCATGGTGGAGATATGACCTCATGATGGAGAGATGACCTCATGATGGAGAGATGACCTCATAATGGAGAGATGACCTCATGATGGAGATATGACCTCATGATGGAGAGATGACCTCATAATGGAGAGATGACCTCATGATGGAGAGATGACCCCATGGTGGAGATATGACCTCATGATGGAGATATGACCTCATGATGGAGATATGACCTCATGATGGAGAAATGACCTCATGGTGGAGATATGACCTCATGATGGAGATATGACCTAATGATGGAGAGATGACCTCATGATGGAGATATGACCTCATAATGGAGAGATGACCTCATGATGGAGATATGACCTCATAATGGAGAGATGACCTCATGATGGAGATATGACCTCATGATGGAGGTATGACCTCATGATGGAGAGATGACCTCATGGTGGAGATATGACCTCATGATGGAGATATGACCTCATGATGGAGAGATGACCTCATGATGGAGATATGACCTCATGATGGAGATATGACCTCATGATGGAGAGATGACCTCATGGTGGAGAGATGACCTCATGATGGAGAGATGACCTCATGATGGAGAAATGACCTCATGATGGAGAGATGACCTCATGATGGAGATATGACCTAATGATGGAGATATGACCTCATGATGGAGAGATGACCTCATGATGGAGATATGACCTCATGATGGAGAGATGACCTCATGATGGAGATATGACCTCATGATGGAGAGATGACCTCATGATGGAGAGATGACCTCATGATGGAGAGATGATGGAGGACTGATGGAGGACTGATGGATGACTGATGGAGGACTGACGGAGGACTAGTGGAGGACTGATGGAGGACTAGTGGAGGACTGATGGAGGACTGATGGAGGACTGATGGAGGATTGATGGAGGACTGATGGAGTACTGATGGAGGACTGATGGAGGACTGATGGAGAACTGATGGAGGACTGATGGAGAACTGATGGAGGACTGATGGAGGACTAGTGGAGGACTGATGGAGGACTAGTGGAGGACTGATGGAGGATTGATGGAGGACTGATGGAGTACTGATGGAGGACTGATGGAGGATTGATGGAGGACTGATGGAGAACTGATGGAGGACTGAGGGAGGACTGAGGGAGGATTGATGGAGGACTGATGGAGTACTGATGGAGGACTAGTGGAGGACTGATGGAGGACTGATGGAGGACTGATGGAGGACTAGTGGAGGACTGATGGAGGACTGATGGAGGATTGATGGAGGACTGATGGAGGACTGATGGAGGACTAGTGGAGGACTGATGGAGGACTGATGGAGGACTGATGGAGGATTGATGGAGGACTGATGGAGGACTAGTGGAGGACTGATGGAGGACTGATGGAGGACTGATGGAGGACTGATGGAGGACTGATGGAGGACTGATGGAGGACTGATGGAGGACTGATGGAGGACTGATGGAGAACTGATGGAGGACTGAGGGAGGACTGAGGGAGGATTGATGGAGGACTGATGGAGGACTGATGGAGGACTGAGGGAGGATTGATGGAGGACTGATGGAGGACTGATGGAGAACTGATGGAGGACTGAGGGAGGACTGAGGGAGGATTGATGGAGGACTGATGGAGGACTGATGGAGGACTAGTGGAGGACTGATGGAGGACTGATGGAGGATTGATGGAGGACTGATGGAGGACTGATGGAGAACTGATGGAGGATTGATGGAGAACTGATGGAGGACTAGTGGAGGACTGATGGAGGACTGATGGAGGACTGATGGAGGACTGATGGAGGACTGACGGAGGACTGATGGAGAACTGATGGAGGACTGATGGAGGACTGATGGAGGACTGATGGAGAACTGATGGAGGACTGATGGAGGACTGATGGAGGACTGATGGAGGACTGATGGAGGACTGATGGAGGACTGACGGAGGACTGATGGAGAACTGATGGAGGACTGATGGAGGACTGAAGGAGGACTAGTGGAGGACTGATGGAGGACTGATGGAGGACTAGTGGAGGACTGATGGAGGACTAGTAGAGGACTGATGGAGGACTGATGGAGGACTGATGGAGGACTGATGGAGAACTGATGGAGGACTGATGGAGGACTAGTGGAGGACTGATGGAGGACTGATGGAGAACTGATGGAGGACTAGTGGAGGACTGATGGAGGACTGAGGGAGGACTAGTGGAGGACTGATGGGGGACTGATGGAGGACTAGTGGAGGACTGATGGAGGACTAGTGGAGGACTGATGGAGGACTGATGGAGGACTAGTGGAGGACTGATGGAGGACTAGTGGAGGACTGATGGAGGACTGATGGAGAACTGATGGAGGACTGATGGAGGACTGATGGAGGACTGAGGGAGGACTAGTGGAGGACTGATGGGGGACTGATGGAGGACTAGTGGAGGACTGATGGAGGACTAGTGGAGGACTGATGGAGGACTGATGGAGGACTGATGGAGGACTAGTGGAGGACTGATGGAGGACTAGTGGAGGACTGATGGAGGACTGATGGAGAACTGATGGAGGACTGATGGAGGACTGATGGAGAACTGATGGAGGACTGATGGAGGACTAGTGGAGGACTGATGGAGGACTAGTGGAGGACTGATGGAGGACTAGTGGAGGACTAGTGGAGGACTGATGGAGGACTGATGGAGTACTGATGGAGGACTGATGGAGGACTAGTGGAGGACTGATGGAGTACTGATAGAGTACTGATGGAGGACTAGTGGAGGACTGATGGAGGACTGATGGAGGACTGATGGAGAACTGATGGAGGACTGATGGAGGACTGTTGGAGAACTGATGGAGTACTGATGGAGTACTAATGGAGGACTGATGGAGGACTGATGGAGTACTGATGGAGGACTGATGGAGGACTAGTGGAGGACTGATGGAGGACTGATGGAGGACTAGTGGAGGACTGATGGAGGACTGATGGAGTACTGATCGAGGACTGATGGAGGACTGATGGAGGACTAGTGGAGGACTGATGGAGGACTGATGGAGGACTGATGGAGGACTAGTGGAGGACTGATGGAGGACTGATGGAGTACTGATGGAGGACTGATGGAGGACTAGTGGAGGACTGATGGAGGACTGATGGAGGACTGATGGAGGACTGATGGAGAACTGATGGAGGACTGATGGAGGACTAGTGGAGGACTGATGGAGGACTGATGGAGGACTGATGGAGGACTGATGGAGAACTGATGGAGGACTAGTGGAGGACTGATGGAGGACTGATGGAGAACTGATGGAGGACTGATGGAGAACTGATGGAGGACTGATGGAGAACTGATGGAGGACTAGTGGAGGACTGATGGAGGACTGAGGGAGGACTAGTGGAGGACTGATGGAGGACTGATGGAGAACTGATGGAGAACTGATGGAGGACTGATGGAGGACTGATGGAGGACTGATGGAGGACTAGTGGAGGACTGATGGAGGACTGATGGAGGACTAGTGGAGGACTGATGGAGGACTGATGGAGGACTAGTGGAGGACTGATGGAGGACTAGTGGAGGACTGATGGAGGACTAGTGGAGGACTAGTGGAGGACTGATGGAGGACTGATGTAGAACTGATGGAGAACTGATGGAGGCCTGATGGAGGACTGATGGAGGACTGACGGAGGACTGATGGAGGACTAGTGGAGGACTGATGGAGGACTGATGGAGGACTAGTGGAGGACTAGTGGAGGACTAGTGGAGGACTGATGGAGGACTAGTGGAGGACTGATGGAGGACTGATGGAGGACTGATCGAGGACTGATGGAGGACTAGTGGAGGACTGATGGAGGACTAGTGGAGGACTGATGGAGGACTGATGGAGGACTGATGGAGGACTGATGGAGGACTAGTGGAGGACTGATGGAGGACTAGTGGAGGACTAGTGGAGGACTAGTGGAGGACTGATGGAGGACTGATGGAGGACTGATGGAGGACTGATGGAGGACTAGTGGAGGACTGATGGAGGACTAGTATAGGACTGATGGAGGACTGATGGAGGACTGATGGAGAACTGATGGAGAACTGATGGAGGACTAGTGGAGGACTGATGGAGGACTGATGGAGGACTGATGGAGGACTGATGGAGGACTGATGGAGGACTAGTGGAGGACTGATGGAGGACTAGTGGAGGACTGATGGAGGACTGATGGAGGACTGATGGAGGACTGATGGAAGACTAGTGGAGGACTAGTGGAGGACTGATGGAGGACTGATGGAGGACTGATGGAGGACTAGTGGAGGACTGATGGAGGACTGATGGAGGACTGATGGAAGACTAGTGGAGGACTGATGGAGGACTGATGGAGGACTAGTGGAGGACTGATGGAGGACTGACGGAGAACTGATGGAGGACTGATGGAGGACTAGTGGAGGACTAGTGGAGGACTGATGGAGAACTGATGGAGGACTGATGGAGGACTGAGGGAGGACTAGTGGAGGACTGATGGAGGACTAGTGGAGGACTGATGGAGGATTGAGGAGGACTGATGGAGTACTGATGGAGGACTGATGGAGGACTGATGGAGGATTGATGGAGGACTGATCGAGAACTGATGGAGGACTGAGGGAGGACTGATGGAGGACTGATGGAGTACTGATGGAGGACTGATGGAGGACTAGTGGAGGACTGATGGAGGACTGATGGAGGACTGAGGGAGGACTAGTGGAGAACTGATGGAGGACTGATGGAGGACTGATGGAGGACTGATGGAGGACTAGTGGAGGACTGATGGAGGACTAGTGGAGGACTAGTGGAGGACTGATGGAGAACTGATGGAGGACTGACGGAGGACTGATGGAGAACTGATGGAGGACTGATGGAGGACTGATGGAGGACTGATGGAGGACTGATGGAGTACTGATGGAGGACTAGTGGAGGACTAGTGGAGGACTGATGGAGGACTGATGGAGGACTAGTGGAGGACTGATGGAGGACTAGTAGAGGACTGATGGAGGACTGATGGAGGACTGATGGAGGACTGATGGAGAACTGATGGAGGACTGATGGAGGACTGATGGAGAACTGATGGAGGACTGATGGAGGACTAGTGGAGGACTGATGGAGGACTGATGGAGAACTGATGGAGAACTGATGGAGAACTGATGGAGGACTAGTGGAGGACTGATGGAGGACTGATGGAGGACTAGTGGAGGACTGATGGAGAACTGATGGAGGACTAGTGGAGGACTGATGGAGGACTGATGGAGAACTGATGGAGAACTGATGGAGAACTGATGGAGGACTGATGGAGAACTGATGGAGGACTAGTGGAGGACTGATGGAGGACTGATGGAGAACTGATGGAGAACTGATGGAGGACTAGTGGAGGACTGATGGAGGACTGATGGAGAACTGATGGAGGACTGATGGAGGACTGATGGAGGACTGATGGAGGACTGAGGGAGGACTAGTGGAGGACTGATGGGGGACTGATGGAGGACTGATGGAGGACTAGTGGAGGACTGATGGAGGACTAGTGGAGGACTAGTGGAGGACTGATGGAGGACTGATGGAGGACTGATGGAGGACTAGTGGAGGACTGATGGAGGACTAGTGGAGGACTGATGGAGGACTGATGGAGAACTGATGGAGGACTGATGGAGGACTGATGGAGAACTGATGGAGGACTGATGGAGGACTAGTGGAGGACTGATGGAGGACTAGTGGAGGA
>NC_046978.1:20810288-20832788 GCF_009769545.1 Cyclopterus lumpus | reverse complement strand
AGACTTTCCTCTTTAATAGCCCTTATAGTTAGGGCTGAATCAGGTTTGCCCTGGTCCAGCCCCTTGATATGCTGCTATAGGCTTATATGCTGATGGGGGATGTTTTAGGATACACTGAGCACCTCTCTCCTCTTCTCTCTCTCCTTATGGATGAATTTACATCTCTCCATTGCACCTTATTAACTCTGCTTCCTCCCCGGAGTCGTTGTGGCTTCACGTCTCAGAGGGTCCATTGGACCTGGAGGTGTCTGATTCCTGGTGAGCCGGCCTCCCATTGGCCCTGCTGATGCCCCGCCTCCTCCTCTCTACCTCCTTCTGTTTCATGGATTGGAGTTCCATTCATACATTGTCATATTCATGTAATGTGTTTATGTAACTCTGTAACTCTGTTCATCTGGTCACATGACATCTATTCATCTGTCCATCCGGGGAGAGGGATCCTCCTCTGTTGCTCTCCTGAAGGGTTTTTTCCCTTTTTTCCCTGTCAAAGGTTATTTTTGGGGAGTGTTTCCTGATCCGATGTGAGGTCAAAGGTCAGGGATGTCGTATGTGTACAGATTGTAAAGCCCTCTGAGGGGAGTTTGTAATTTGTGATATTGGGCTATACAAAATAAACTGAATTGAATTGAATTGAATCCCTCACAAGGAGACGTATCTCTGGCTCTGGTCCACCAGTCAGGGTCACATGGAAGGGAAGGGTTGTTGTTATTGAAGATGGAGCTGAGCCAAAGCTCTTGATTTACTAGTCTTCTAGGTTGGGTCCCTCATCTGTGGTTATGAGTTTCTGGTAAAGATCCTTCCTTTGTAGGGAGTCCTACACCTTCAGATTTGTGACCAGAAGACAAACCTGCTGGAGTCCGACACCTCCTGAGGATACAGACACAGCTCTAATTTTAGTTATCTAAGGACTCAATATTACGGTCCCAGTACCCCAGTACTCCTACACAACCCTCAAACAAGTCAGAAACCTCCTCAAGCGGCGGTTTAGTAAGAGAACGTACGGAAAGTTACTCCATGAAGTCCAGAGTTATGCTTGTTACACGAAAAAAAGTTATGTGAAGAATAAATCCATGTGGACATCTCGTCTCATCCGCTGGACTTCATGATTACATCGATAACAAATTAAATCATTTCGTGGGATACGGGATAATTACGGCGCATAATGTTCTGTCGGGTTTAGCTACGAATGCTGGTCTCAAACATCTGGAGGCCGACAGCTGCTCTCCTGGAATCACTTTTAGTCAGACAAGATGGAACCAGAAGGGACCAAATGGGACCAGATGGAACCAGACGGGACCAGATGGGACCAGATGGATTTGGGTGAAGAAACCAGGAGCTGTTGTAACTGCTTTACTCCTCATGATTACATTCAATATAAACCTGATTGTCTGATTGGCACATTATTAGCATGTGTCATGCTCACACTGATGTCATAATGATGTCATAATGATGTCCTCCAATGGTACAACAAAGTTCTGCACTGAACTGAAGAGATGTCCTGTTGATGAAGCATTGAGTTGTTGTTGTTGTTATTATGATGATGATGAATGATCTCTTCATGATGTTATTTGTTGTATCTTGGTTTCCAGGGCGAGCAGACCGAGCCGTGCGGCGGCAGGGACTGCTCCACCTGCCAGTGTTTCCCAGCCAAAGGAGCAAGGGTAAGACTCCGCCCACTCACACACAGCAGCCAATCAAATGCACTCCTGCAGCATGACATCATCACAGCTGCTCTCTCCTGTGACACCTTCATTGTTGGCTCGTAAAACGCATACACTAAAACACACAAACTGTAATAATGTAGTCCAGATGTTTATATACTCAGTCACATTGTAGTCCAGATGTTTATATACTCAGTCACATTGTAGTCCAGATGTTTATATACTCAGTCACGTTGTAGTCACGTTGTAGTCCAGATGTTTATATACTCAGTCACATTGTAGTCCAGATGTTTATATACTCAGTCACATTGTAGTCACGTTGTAGTCCAGATGTTTATATACTCAGTCACATTGTAGTCCAGATGTTTATATACTCAGTCACATTGTAGTCCAGATGTTTAGACACTCAGTCACGTTGTAGTCCAGATGTTTATATACTCAGTCACATTGTAGTCCAGATGTTTATATACTCAGTCAAGTTGTATTACAGATGTTTATATACTCAGTCACGTTGTAGTCCAGATGTTTATATACTCAGTCACATTGTAGTCCAGATGTTTATATAATCAGTCACATTGTAGTCCAGATGTTTGTATACTCAGTCACATTGTAGTACAGATGTTTAGACACTCAGTCACATTGTAGTCCAGATGTTTGTATACTCAGTCACATTGTAGTCCAGATGTTTGTATACTCAGTCACATTGTAGTCCAGATGTTTATATACTCAGTCACATTGTAGTCACGTTGTAGTCCAGATGTTTATATACTCAGTCACATTGTAGTCCAGATGTTTATATACTCAGTCACGTTGTAGTCCAGATGTTTATATACTCAGTCACATTGTAGTCACGTTGTAGTCCAGATGTTTATATACTCAGTCACATTGTAGTCCAGATGTTTATATACTCAGTCACATTGTAGTCCAGATGTTTAGACACTCAGTCACGTTGTAGTCCAGATGTTTATATACTCAGTCACATTGTAGTCCAGATGTTTATATACTCAGTCACATTGTAGTCCAGATGTTTATATACTCAGTCACGTTGTAGTCCAGATGTTTATATAATCAGTCACATTGTAGTCCAGATGTTTGTATACTCAGTCACATTGTAGTCCAGATGTTTAGACACTCAGTCACATTGTAGTCCAGATGTTTGTATACTCAGTCACATTGTAGTCCAGATGTTTGTATACTCAGTCACATTGTAGTCCAGATGTTTGTATACTCAGTCACATTGTAGTCCAGATGTTTGTATACTCAGTCACATTGTAGTCCAGATGTTTATATACTCAGTCACATTGTAGTCACGTTGTAGTCCAGATGTTTATATACTCAGTCACATTGTAGTCCAGATGTTTATATACTCAGTCACATTGTAGTCCAGATGTTTGTATACTCAGTCACATTGTAGTCCAGATGTTTGTATACTCAGTCACATTGTAGTCCAGATGTTTATATACTCAGTCACATTGTAGTCCAGATGTTTGTATATTCAGTCACATTGTAGTCCAGATGTTTATATACTCAGTCACATTGTAGTCCATATGTTTGTATACTCAGTCACATTGTAGTCCAGATGTTTAGACACTCAGTCACATTGTAGTCCAGATGTTTATATACTCAGTCACATTGTAGTCCAGATGTTTAAACACTCAGTCACATTGTAGTCCAGATGTTTATATACTCACTCACGTTGTAGTCCAGATGTTTATATACTCAGTCACATTGTAGTCCAGATGTTTGTATACTCAGTCACATTGTAGTCCAGTTGTTTAGACACTCAGTCACATTGTAGTCCAGATGTTTGTATACTCAGTCACATTGTAGTCCAGATGTTTATATACTCAGTCACGTTGTAGTCCAGATGTTTATATACTCAGTCACATTGTAGTCCAGATGTTTAGACACTCAGTCACATTGTAGTCCAGTTGTTTAGACACTCAGTCACATTGTAGTCCAGATGTTTATATACTCAGTCACATTGTAGTCCAGATGTTTATATACTCAGTCACGTTGTAGTCCAGATGTTTATATACTCAGTCACATTGTAGTCCAGATGTTTATATACTCAGTCACGTTGTAGTCCAGATGTTTGTATACTCAGTCACATTGTAGTCCAGATATTTAGACACTCAGTCACATTGTAGTCCAGATGTTTGTATACTCAGTCACATTGTAGTCCAGATGTTTATATACTCAGTCACATTGTAGTCCAGATGTTTATATACTCAGTCACATTGTAGTCCAGATGTTTGTATACTCAGTCACATTGTAGTCCAGATGTTTATACACTCAGTCACATTGTAGTCCAGATGTTTATACACTCAGTCACGTTTTAACTCCAGATGTTTAAAAACTCAGTCATGTTGTAGTCCAGATGTTTATACACTCAGTCACATTGTAGTCCAGATGTTTAGACACTCAGTCACATTGTAGTCCAGATGTTTAGACACTCAGTCACATTGTAGTCCAGATGTTTATATACTCAGTCACGTTGTAGTCCAGATGTTTATATACTCAGTCACATTGTAGTCACGTTGTAGTCCAGATGTTTATATACTCAGTCACATTGTAGTCCAGATGTTTATATACTCAGTCACATTGTAGTCCAGATGTTTAGACACTCAGTCACGTTGTAGTCCAGATGTTTATATACTCAGTCACATTGTAGTCCAGATGTTTATATACTCAGTCACATTGTAGTCCAGATGTTTATATACTCAGTCACGTTGTAGTCCAGATGTTTATATAATCAGTCACATTGTAGTCCAGATGTTTGTATACTCAGTCACATTGTAGTCCAGATGTTTAGACACTCAGTCACATTGTAGTCCAGATGTTTGTATACTCAGTCACATTGTAGTCCAGATGTTTGTATACTCAGTCACATTGTAGTCCAGATGTTTGTATACTCAGTCACATTGTAGTCCAGATGTTTGTATACTCAGTCACATTGTAGTCCAGATGTTTATATACTCAGTCACATTGTAGTCACGTTGTAGTCCAGATGTTTATATACTCAGTCACATTGTAGTCCAGATGTTTATATACTCAGTCACATTGTAGTCCAGATGTTTGTATACTCAGTCACATTGTAGTCCAGATGTTTGTATACTCAGTCACATTGTAGTCCAGATGTTTATATACTCAGTCACATTGTAGTCCAGATGTTTGTATATTCAGTCACATTGTAGTCCAGATGTTTATATACTCAGTCACATTGTAGTCCATATGTTTGTATACTCAGTCACATTGTAGTCCAGATGTTTAGACACTCAGTCACATTGTAGTCCAGATGTTTATATACTCAGTCACATTGTAGTCCAGATGTTTAAACACTCAGTCACATTGTAGTCCAGATGTTTATATACTCACTCACGTTGTAGTCCAGATGTTTATATACTCAGTCACATTGTAGTCCAGATGTTTATGTACTCAGTCACGTTGAAGTCACATTGTAGTCCAGATGTTTATATACTCAGTCACATTGTAGTCCAGATGTTTGTATACTCAGTCACATTGTAGTCCAGTTGTTTAGACACTCAGTCACATTGTAGTCCAGATGTTTGTATACTCAGTCACATTGTAGTCCAGATGTTTATATACTCAGTCACGTTGTTGTCCAGATGTTTATATACTCAGTCACATTGTAGTCCAGATGTTTAGACACTCAGTCACATTGTAGTCCAGATGTTTAGACACTCAGTCACATTGTAGTCCAGAAGTTTATACACTCAGTCACATTGTAGTCCAGAAGTTTATACACTCAGTCACGTTGTAGTCCAGATGTTTATACACTCAGTCACATTGTAGTCCAGATGTTTAGACACTCAGTCACATTGTAGTCCAGATGTTTAGACACTCAGTCACATTGTAGTCCAGATGTTTATATACTCAGTCACATTGTAGTCACGTTGTAGTCCAGATGTTTATATACTCAGTCACATTGTTGTCCAGATGTTTAGACACTCAGTAACGTTGTAGTCCAGATGTTTAGACACTCAGTCACATTGTAGTCACGTTGTAGTCCAGATGTTTATATACTCAGTCACATTGTAGTCACGTTGTAGTCCAGATGTTTATATACTCAGTCACATTGTTGTCCAGATGTTTATACACTCAGTCACGTTGTAGTCCAGATGTTTATACACTCAGTCACATTGTAGTCACGTTGTAGTCCAGATGTTTATATACTCAGTCAAGTTGTAGTCCAGATGTTTAGACACTCAGTCACGTTGTAGTTCAGATGTTTATATAGTCAGTCACGTTGAATTCCAGATGTTTATACATTCAGTCACATTGTAGTCCAGATGTTTAGACACTCAGTCACATTGTAGTCCAGATGTTGATACACTCAGTCACATTGTAGTCACATTGTAGTCCAGATGTTTATACACTCAGTCACATTGTAGTCCAGATGTTTATATACTCAGTCACATTGTAATCACGTTGTAGTCCAGATGTTTATATACTCAGTCATATTGTAGTCACATTGTAGTCCAGATGTTTATATACTCAGTCACATTGTAGTCCAGATGTTTGTATACTCAGTCACATTGTAGTCCAGATGTTTATATACTCAGTCACATTGTAGTCCATATGTTTGTATACTCAGTCACATTGTAGTCCAGATGTTTAGACACTCAGTCACATTGTAGTCCAGATGTTTATACACTCAGTCACGTTGTAGTCCAGATGTTTATATACTCAGTCACATTGTAGTCCAGATGTTTATATACTCACTCACATTGTAGTCCAGATGTTTATATACTCAGTCACATTGTAGTCCAGATGTTTAGACACTCAGTCACATTGTAGTCCAGATGTTTATACACTCAGTCACGTTGTAGTCCAGATGTTTATATACTCAGTCACATTGTAGTCCAGATGTTTATATACTCACTCACGTTGTAGTCCAGATGTTTATATACTCAGTCACATTGTAGTCCAGATGTTTATATACTCAGTCACGTTGAAGTCACATTGTAGTCCAGATGTTTATATACTCAGTCACATTGTAGTCCAGATGTTTGTATACTCAGTCACATTGTATTACAGTTGTTTAGACACTCAGTCACATTGTAGTCCAGATGTTGATACACTCAGTCACATTGTAGTCCAGATGTTTATACACTCAGTCACGTTGTAGTCCAGATGTTTATACACTCAGTCACATTGTAGTCCAGATGTTTAGACACTCAGTCACATTGTAGTCCAGATGTTTAGACACTCAGTCACATTGTAGTCCAGATGTTTATATACTCAGTCACGTTGTAGTCCAGATGTTTAGACACTCAGTCACATTGTAGTCCAGATGTTTATATACTCAGTCACATTGTAGTCACGTTGTAGTCCAGATGTTTATAGACTCAGTCACATTGTTGTCCAGATGTTTATACACTCAGTCACGTTGTAGTCCAGATGTTTATACACTCAGTCACATTGTAGTCACGTTGTTTAGACACTCAGTCACATTGTAGTCCAGATGTTTAGACACTCAGTCACATTGTAGTCCAGATGTTTATAGACTCAGTCACATTGTAGTCCAGATGTTTATACACTCAGTCACGTTGTAGTCCAGATGTTTATACACTCAGTCACATTGTAGTCCAGATGTTTAGACACTCAGTCACATTGTAGTCCAGATGTTTAGACACTCAGTCACGTTGTAGTCCAGATGTTTATATACTCAGTCACATTGTTGTCCAGATGTTTAGACACTCAGTCACGTTGTAGTCCAGATGTTTAGACACTCAGTCACATTGTAGTCACGTTGTAGTCCAGATGTTTATATACTCAGTCACATTGTAGTCACGTTGTAGTCCAGATGTTTATAGACTCAGTCACATTGTTGTCCAGATGTTTATACACTCAGTCACGTTGTAGTCCAGATGTTTATATAGTCAGTCAGGTTGAATTCCAGATGTTTATACATTCAGTCACATTGTAGTCCAGATGTTTAGACACTCAGTCACATTGTAGTCCAGATGTTGATACACTCAGTCACATTGTAGTCACATTGTAGTCCAGATGTTTATACACTCAGTCACATTGTAGTCCAGATGTTTATATACTCAGTCACATTGTAGTCACGTTGTAGTCCAGATGTTTATATACTCAGTCATATTGTAGTCACATTGTAGTCCAGATGTTTATATACTCAGTCACATTGTAGTCCAGATGTTTGTATACTCAGTCACATTGTAGTCCAGATGTTTATATACTCAGTCACATTGTAGTCCATATGTTTGTATACTCAGTCATATTGTAGTCCAGATGTTTAGATACTCAGTCACATTGTAGTCCAGATGTTTATATACTCAGTCACATTGTAGTCCAGATGTTTAGACACTCAGTCACATTGTAGTCCAGATGTTTATATACTCACTCACGTTGTAGTCCAGATGTTTATATACTCAGTCACATTGTAGTCCAGATGTTTATATACTCAGTCACGTTGAAGTCACATTGTAGTCCAGATGTTTATATACTCAGTCACATTGTAGTCCAGATGTTTGTATACTCAGTCACATTGTAGTCCAGTTGTTTAGACACTCAGTCACATTGTAGTCCAGATGTTTAGACACTCAGTCACATTGTAGTCCAGATGTTTATATACTCAGTCACATTGTAGTCCAGATGTTTATATACTCAGTCACGTTGTAGTCCAGATGTTTGTATACTCAGTCACATTGTAGTCCAGATATTTAGACACTCAGTCACATTATAGTCCAGATGTTTGTATACTCAGTCACATTGTAGTCCAGATGTTTATATACTCAGTCACATTGTAGTCCAGATGTTTGTATACTCAGTCACATTGTAGTCCAGATGTTTATATACTCAGTCACGTTGTAGTCCAGATGTTTATACACTCAGTCACATTGTAGTCCAGATGTTTATACACTCAGTCACGTTGTAGTCCAGATGTTTATACACTCAGTCATGTTGTAGTCCAGATGTTTATACACTCAGTCACATTGTAGTCCAGATGTTTAGACACTCAGTCACATTGTAGTCCAGATGTTGATACACTCAGTCACGTTGTAGTCCAGATGTTGATACACTCAGTCACATTGTAGTCCAGATGTTTAGACACTCAGTCACATTGTAGTCCAGATGTTTAGACACTCAGTCACATTGTAGTCCAGATGTTTAGACACTCAGTCACATTGTAGTCCAGATGTTTATATACTCAGTCACGTTGTAGTCCAGATGTTTAGACACTCAGTCACATTGTAGTCCAGATGTTTATATACTCAGTCACATTGTAGTCACGTTGTAGTCCAGATGTTTATATACTTAGTCACATTGTTGTCCAGATGTTTAGACACTCAGTCACGTTGTAGTCCAGATGTTTAGACACTCAGTCACATTGCAGTCAAGTTGTAGTCCAGATGTTTATATACTCAGTCACATTGTAGTCACGTTGTAGTCCAGATGTTTATATACTCAGTCACATTGTAGTCCAGATGTTTAGACACTCAGTCACGTTGTAGTCCAGATGTTTAGACACTCAGTCACATTGTAGTCACGTTGTAGTCCAGATGTTTATACACTCAGTCAAGTTGTAGTCCAGATGTTTAGACACTCAGTCACATTGTAGTCACGTTGTAGTCCAGATGTTTATATACTCAGTCAAGTTGTAGTCCAGATGTTTAGACACTCAGTCACGTTGTAGTTCAGATGTTTATATAGTCAGTCACGTTGAATTCCAGATGTTTATATACTCAGTCACGTTGTAGTCCAGATGTTTAGACACTCAGTCACATTGTAGTCCAGATGTTGATACACTCAGTCACACTATAGTCACATTGTAGTCCAGATGTTTATACACTCAGTCACATTGTAGTCCAGATGTTTATATACTCAGTCACGTTGTAGTCCAGATGTTTATATACTCAGTCATATTGTAGTCACGTTGTAGTCCAGATGTTTATACACTCAGTCACGTTGTATTCCAGATGTTTATACACTCAGTCACATTGTAGTCCAGATGTTTAGACACTCAGTCACGTTGTAGTACAGATGTTTATATACTCAGTCACATTGTAGTCACATTGTAGTCCAGATGTTTATATAGTCAGTCACGTTGAATTCCAGATGTTTATACATTCAGTCACATTGTAGTCCAGATGTTTAGACACTCAGTCACATTGTAGTCCAGATGTTTAGACACTCAGTCACATTGTAGTCACATTGTAGTCCAGATGTTTATACACTCAGTCACATTGTAGTCCAGATGTTTAGACACTCAGTCACATTGTAGTCCAGATGTTTATACACTCAGTCACATTGTATTCCAGATGTTTATACATTCAGTCACATTGTAGTCCAGATGTTGATACATTCAGTCACATTGTAGTCCAGATGTTGATACATTCAGTCACATTGTAGTCCAGATGTTGATACACTCAGTCACATTGTAGTCACGTTGTAGTCCAGATGTTTATATACTCAGTCACGTTGTAGTCCAGATGTTTATATACTCAGTCACATTGTAGTCCAGATGTTTAGACACTCAGTCACATTGTAGTCCAGATGTTTATATACTCAGTCACATTGTAGTCCAGATGTTTGTATACTCAGTCACATTGTAGTCCAGATGTTTATATACTCAGTCACGTTGAAGTCACATTGTAGTCCAGATGTTTATATACTCAGTCACATTGTAGTCCAGATGTTTGTATACTCAGTCACATTGTAGTCCAGATGTTTAGACACTCAGTCACATTGTAGTCCAGATGTTTGTATACTCAGTCACATTGTAGTCCAGATGTTTATATACTCAGTCACGTTGTAGTCCAGATGTTTATATACTCAGTCACATTGTAGTCCAGATGTTTATATACTCAGTCACGTTGTAGTCCAGATGTTTATATACTCAGTCACATTGTAGTCCAGATGTTTATACACTCAGTCACATTGTAGTCCAGATGTTTATACACTCAGTCACATTGTAGTCCAGATGTTTATACACTCAGTCACATTGTAGTCACGTTGTTTAGACACTCAGTCACATTGTAGTCCAGATGTTTAGACACTCAGTCACATTGTAGTCCAGATGTTGATACACTCAGTCACATTGTAGTCACATTGTAGTCCAGATGTTTATACACTCAGTCACATTGTAGTCCAGATGTTTATATACTCAGTCACATTGTAATCACGTTGTAGTCCAGATGTTTAGACACTCAGTCACATTGTAGTCCAGATGTTTAGACACTCAGTCACATTGTAGTCCAGATGTTGATACACTCAGTCACATTGTAGTCACATTGTAGTCCAGATGTTTAGACACTCAGTCACATTGTAGTCCAGATGTTTATATACTCAGTCACATTGTAGTCCAGATGTTTAGACACTCAGTCACATTGTAGTCCAGATGTTTATATACTCACTCACGTTGTAGTCCAGATGTTTATATACTCAGTCACATTGTAGTCCAGATGTTATATACTCAGTCACGTTGAAGTCACATTGTAGTCCAGATGTTTATATACTCAGTCACATTGTAGTCCAGATGTTTGTATACTCAGTCACATTGTAGTCCAGTTGTTTAGACACTCAGTCACATTGTAGTCCAGATGTTTGTATACTCAGTCACATTGTAGTCCAGATGTTTATATACTCAGTCACATTGTAGTCCAGATGTTTATATACTCAGTCACATTCTAGTCCAGATGTTTAGACACTCAGTCACATTGTAGTCCAGATGTTTAGACACTCAGTCACATTGTAGTCCAGATGTTTATATACTCAGTCACATTGTAGTCCAGATGTTTATATACTCAGTCACGTTGTAGTCCAGATGTTTGTATACTCAGTCACATTGTAGTCCAGATATTTAGACACTCAGTCACATTATAGTCCAGATGTTTGTATACTCAGTCACATTGTAGTCCAGATGTTTATATACTCAGTCACATTGTAGTCCAGATGTTTAGACACTCAGTCACATTGTAGTCCAGATGTTTATATACTCAGTCACGTTGTAGTCCAGATGTTTATACACTCAGTCACATTGTAGTCCAGATGTTTATACACTCAGTCACGTTGTAGTCCAGATGTTTATACACTCAGTCATGTTGTAGTCCAGATGTTTATACACTCAGTCACATTGTAGTCCAGATGTTTAGACACTCAGTCACATTGTAGTCCAGATGTTGATACACTCAGTCACGTTGTAGTCCAGATGTTGATACACTCAGTCACATTGTAGTCCAGATGTTTAGACACTCAGTCACATTGTAGTCCAGATGTTTAGACACTCAGTCACATTGTAGTCCAGATGTTTAGACACTCAGTCACATTGTAGTCCAGATGTTTATATACTCAGTCACGTTGTAGTCCAGATGTTTAGACACTCAGTCACATTGTAGTCCAGATGTTTATATACTCAGTCACATTGTAGTCACGTTGTAGTCCAGATGTTTATATACTTAGTCACATTGTTGTCCAGATGTTTAGACACTCAGTCACGTTGTAGTCCAGATGTTTAGACACTCAGTCACATTGCAGTCACGTTGTAGTCCAGATGTTTATATACTCAGTCACATTGTAGTCACGTTGTAGTCCAGATGTTTATATACTCAGTCACATTGTAGTCCAGATGTTTAGACACTCAGTCACGTTGTAGTCCAGATGTTTAGACACTCAGTCACATTGTAGTCACGTTGTAGTCCAGATGTTTATATACTCAGTCAAGTTGTAGTCCAGATGTTTAGACACTCAGTCACGTTGTAGTCCAGATGTTTAGACACTCAGTCACATTGTAGTCACGTTGAATTCCAGATGTTTATATACTCAGTCACGTTGTAGTCCAGATGTTTAGACACTCAGTCACATTGTAGTCCAGATGTTGATACACTCAGTCACACTATAGTCACATTGTAGTCCAGATGTTTATACACTCAGTCACATTGTAGTCAAGATGTTTATATACTCAGTCACGTTGTAGTCCAGATGTTTATATACTCAGTCATATTGTAGTCCAGATGTTTATACACTCAGTCACATTGTAGTCCAGATGTTTAGACACTCAGTCACGTTGTAGTCCAGATGTTTATATACTCAGTCACGTTGTATTCCAGATGTTTATACACTCAGTCACATTGTAGTCCAGATGTTTAGACACTCAGTCACGTTGTAGTACAGATGTTTATATACTCAGTCACATTGTAGTCACATTGTAGTCCAGATGTTTATATACTCAGTCACATTGTAGTCACATTGTAGTCCAGATGTTTATATAGTCAGTCACGTTGAATTCCAGATGTTTATACATTCAGTCACATTGTAGTCCAGATGTTTAGACACTCAGTCACATTGTAGTCCAGATGTTTAGACACTCAGTCACATTGTAGTCACATTGTAGTCCAGATGTTTATACACTCAGTCACATTGTAGTCCAGATGTTTAGACACTCAGTCACATTGTAGTCCAGATGTTTATACACTCAGTCACATTGTATTCCAGATGTTTATACATTCAGTCACATTGTAGTCCAGATGTTGATACATTCAGTCACATTGTAGTCCAGATGTTGATACATTCAGTCACATTGTAGTCCAGATGTTGATACACTCAGTCACATTGTAGTCACGTTGTAGTCCAGATGTTTATATACTCAGTCACGTTGTAGTCCAGATGTTTATATACTCAGTCACATTGTAGTCCAGATGTTTAGACACTCAGTCACATTGTAGTCCAGATGTTTATATACTCAGTCACATTGTAGTCCAGATGTTTGTATACTCAGTCACATTGTAGTCCAGATGTTTATATACTCAGTCACGTTGAAGTCACATTGTAGTCCAGATGTTTATATACTCAGTCACATTGTAGTCCAGATGTTTGTATACTCAGTCACATTGTAGTCCAGATGTTTAGACACTCAGTCACATTGTAGTCCAGATGTTTGTATACTTAGTCACATTGTAGTCCAGATGTTTATATACTCAGTCACGTTGTAGTCCAGATGTTTATATACTCAGTCACATTGTAGTCCAGATGTTTATATACTCAGTCACATTGTAGTCCAGATGTTTATATACTCAGTCACATTGTAGTCCAGATGTTTATACACTCAGTCACATTGTAGTCCAGATGTTTATACACTCAGTCACATTGTAGTCCAGATGTTTATACACTCAGTCACATTGTATTCCAGATGTTTATACATTCAGTCACGTTGTAGTCCAGATGTTTAGACACTCAGTCACATTGTAGTCACGTTGTAGTCCAGATGTTCATATACTTAGTCACATTGTTGTCCAGATGTTTAGACACTCAGTCACGTTGTAGTCCAGATGTTTAGACACTCAGTCACGTTGTAGTCCAGATGTTTATATACTCAGTCATGTTGTTGTCCAGATGTTTAGACACTCAGTCACGTTGTAGTCCAGATGTTTATATACTCAGTCACATTGTAGTCACGTTGTAGTCCAGATGTTTATATACTCAGTCACATTGTAGTCACGTTGTAGTCCAGATGTTTATATACTCAGTCACATTGTAGTCCAGATGTTTAGACACTCAGTCACGTTGTATTCCAGATGTTTATACATTCAGTCACATTGTAGTCCAGATGTTTAGACACTCAGTCACATTGTAGTCACGTTGTAGTCCAGATGTTTATATACTCAGTCAAGTTGTAGTCCAGATGTTTAGACACTCAGTCACGTTGTAGTTCAGATGTTTATATAGTCAGTCACGTTGTATTCCAGATGTTTATACATTCAGTCACATTGTAGTCCAGATGTTTAGACACTCAGTCACATTGTAGTCACGTTGTAGTCCAGATGTTTATATACTCAGTCACGTTGTAGTCCAGATGTTTAGACACTCAGTCACATTGTAGTCCAGATGTTAATACACTCAGTCACACTGTAGTCACATTGTAGTCCAGATGTTTATACACTCAGTCACATTGTAGTCCAGATGTTTATATACTCAGTCACATTGTAGTCACGTTGTAGTCCAGATGTTTATATACTCAGTCATATTGTAGTCACGTTGTAGTCCAGATGTTTATATACTCAGTCACGTTGTAGTCCAGATGTTTATATACTCAGTCACGTTGTAGTCCAGATGTTTAGACACTCAGTCACGTTGTAGTCCAGATGTTTATATACTCAGTCACGTTGTAGTCCAGATGTTTATATACTCAGTCACGTTGTAGTCCAGATGTTTAGACACTCAGTCACGTTCTAGTCCAGATGTTTATATACTCAGTCACGTTGTAGTCCAGATGTTTATATACTCAGTCACGTTGTATTCCAGATGTTTATACACTCAGTCACGTTGTAGTCCAGATGTTTATATACTCAGTCACGTTGTAGTCCAGATGTTTAGACACTCAGTCACGTTGTAGTCCAGATGTTTATACACTCAGTCACGTTGTAGTCCAGATGTTTATATACTCAGTCACGTTGTAGTCCAGATGTTTAGACACTCAGTCACGTTGTATTCCAGATGTTTATACACTCAGTCACATTGTAGTCCAGATGTTTAGACACTCAGTCACGTTGTAGTACAGATGTTTATATACTCAGTCACATTGTAGTCCAGATGTTTATATAGTCAGTCACGTTGAATTCCAGATGTTTATACATTCAGTCACATTGTAGTCCAGATGTTTAGACACTCAGTCACATTGTAGTCCAGATGTTGATACACTCAGTCACATTGTAGTCACATTGTAGTCCAGATGTTTATACACTCAGTCACATTGTAGTCCAGATGTTTAGACACTCAGTCACATTGTAGTCCAGATGTTTATACACTCAGTCACATTGTATTCCAGATGTTTATACATTCAGTCACATTGTAGTCCAGATGTTGATACATTCAGTCACATTGTAGTCCAGATGTTGATACACTCAGTCACATTGTAGTCACATTGTAGTCCAGATGTTTAGACACTCAGTCACGTTGTAGTCCAGATGTTTATATACTCAGTCACGTTGTAGTCCAGATGTTTATATAGTCAGTCACATTGTAGTCCAGATGTTTAGACACTCAGTCACATTGTAGTCCAGATGTTTATATACTCAGTCACATTGTAGTCCAGATGTTTGTATACTCAGTCACATTGTAGTCCAGATGTTTATATACTCAGTCACATTGTAGTCCAGATGTTTATATACTCAGTCACATTGTAGTCCAGATGTTTAGACACTCAGTCACATTGTAGTCCAGATGTTTAGACACTCAGTCACATTGTAGTCCAGATGTTTGTATACTCAGTCACATTGTAGTCCAGATGTTTATATACTCAGTCACGTTGTAGTCCAGATGTTTATATACTCAGTCACATTGTAGTCCAGATGTTTATATACTCAGTCACGTTGTAGTCCAGATGTTTATATACTCAGTCACATTGTAGTCCAGATGTTTATACACTCAGTCACATTGTAGTCCAGATGTTTATACACTCAGTCACATTGTATTCCAGATGTTTATACATTCAGTCACATTGTAGTCCAGATGTTGATACACTCAGTCACATTGTAGTCACATTGTAGTCCAGATGTTTATATACTCAGTCACGTTGTAGTCCAGATGTTTAGACACTCAGTCACGTTGTAGTCCAGATGTTTATATACTCAGTCACATTGTAGTCACGTTGTAGTCCAGATGTTTATATACTCAGTCGCGTTGTAGTCCAGATGTTTATATACTCAGTCACGTTGTAGTCCAGATGTTTATACATTCAGTCACATTGTAGTCCAGATGTTTAGACACTCAGTCACGTTGTAGTCCAGATGTTTATATACTCAGTCACATTGTAGTCACATTGTAGTCCAGATGTTTATATACTCAGTCACGTTGTATTCCAGATGTTTATACATTCAGTCATGTTGTTGTCCAGATGTTTTGACACTCAGTCACATTGTAGTCCAGATGTTTATATACTCAGTCACATTGTAGTCACGTTGTAGTCCAGATGTTTATATACTCAGTCACATTGTAGTCACGTTGTAGTCCAGATGTTTATATACTCAGTCACGTTGTAGTCCAGATGTTTAGACACTCAGTCACGTTGTAGTCCAGATGTTTATATACTCAGTCACGTTGTATTCCAGATGTTTATACATTCAGTCACATTGTAGTCCAGATGTTTAGACACTCAGTCACGTTGTAGTCCAGATGTTTATATACTCAGTCACATTGTAGTCACATTGTAGTCCAGATGTTTATATACTCAGTCACGTTGTATTCCAGATGTTTATACATTCAGTCACATTGTAGTCCAGATGTTGATACACTCAGTCACATTGTAGTCCAGATGTTTATACACTCAGTCACATTGTAGTCACATTGTAGTCCAGATGTTTATACACTCAGTCACATTGTAGTCACATTGTAGTCCAGATGTTTATACACTCAGTCACATTGTAGTCCAGATGTTTATACACTCAGTCACATTGTAGTCACATTGTAGTCCAGATGTTTATACACTCAGTCACATTGTAGTCCAGATGTTTATACACTCAGTCACATTGTAGTCCAGATGTTTATACACTCAGTCACATTGTAGTCCAGATGTTTAGACACTCAGTCACATTGTAGTCCAGATGTTTATACACTCAGTCACATTGTATTCCAGATGTTTATACATTCAGTCACATTGTAGTCCAGATGTTGATACACTCAGTCACATTGTAGTCACATTGTAGTCCAGATGTTTATATACTCAGTCACATTGTAGTCCAGATGTTTAGACACTCAGTCACATTGTAGTCCAGATGTTTATATACTCAGTCACGTTGTAGTCCAGATGTTTAGACACTCAGTCACATTGTAGTCCAGATGTTTATATACTCAGTCACATTGTAGTCACGTTGTAGTCCAGATGTTTATATAGTCAGTCACGTTGTAGTCCAGATGTTTAGACACTCAGTCACATTGTAGTCACGTTGTAGTCCAGATGTTTATATACTCAGTCACATTGTTGTCCAGATGTTTAGACACTCAGTCACATTGTAGTCACGTTGTAGTCCAGATGTTTATATACTGAGTCACATTGTAGTCCAGATGTTTATATACTCAGTCACGTTGTAGTCCAGATGTTTAGACACTCAGTCACGTTCTAGTCCAGATGTTTATATACTCAGTCACGTTGTAGTCCAGATGTTTATATACTCAGTCACATTGTTGTCCAGATGTTTAGACACTCAGTCACGTTGTAGTCCAGATGTTTATATACTCAGTCACATTGTAGTCCAGATGTTTATATACTCAGTCACGTTGTAGTCCAGATGTTTAGACACTCAGTCACGTTGTAGTCCAGATGTTTATATACTCAGTCACGTTGTATTCCAGATGTTTATACATTCAGTCACATTGTAGTCCAGATGTTTAGACACTCAGTCACGTTGTAGTCCAGATGTTTATATACTCAGTCACATTGTAGTCACATTGTAGTCCAGATGTTTATACACTCAGTCACATTGTAGTCACATTGTAGTCCAGATGTTTATACACTCAGTCACATTGTAGTCCAGATGTTTATACACTCAGTCACATTGTAGTCACATTGTAGTCCAGATGTTTATACACTCAGTCACATTGTAGTCCAGATGTTTATACACTCAGTCACATTGTAGTCCAGATGTTTATACACTCAGTCACATTGTAGTCCAGATGTTTAGACACTCAGTCACATTGTAGTCCAGATGTTTATACACTCAGTCACATTGTATTCCAGATGTTTATACATTCAGTCACATTGTAGTCCAGATGTTGATACACTCAGTCACATTGTAGTCACATTGTAGTCCAGATGTTTATATACTCAGTCACGCTGTAGTCCAGATGTTTAGACACTCAGTCACATTGTAGTCCAGATGTTTATATACTCAGTCACGTTGTAGTCCAGATGTTTAGACACTCAGTCACATTGTAGTCCAGATGTTTATATACTCAGTCACATTGTAGTCACGTTGTAGTCCAGATGTTTATATAGTCAGTCACGTTGTAGTCCAGATGTTTAGACACTCAGTCACATTGTAGTCACGTTGTAGTCCAGATGTTTATATACTCAGTCACATTGTTGTCCAGATGTTTAGACACTCAGTCACATTGTAGTCACGTTGTAGTCCAGATGTTTATATACTGAGTCACATTGTAGTCCAGATGTTTATATACTCAGTCACGTTGTAGTCCAGATGTTTAGACACTCAGTCACGTTCTAGTCCAGATGTTTATATACTCAGTCACGTTGTAGTCCAGATGTTTATATACTCAGTCACATTGTAGTCCAGATGTTTATACACTCAGTCACGTTGTAGTCCAGATGTTTATATACTCAGTCACATTGTAGTCCAGATGTTTATATACTCAGTCACGTTGTAGTCCAGATGTTTAGACACTCAGTCACGTTGTAGTCCAGATGTTTATATACTCAGTCACGTTGTAGTCCAGATGTTTATACATTCAGTCACATTGTAGTCCAGATGTTTAGACACTCAGTCACGTTGTAGTCCAGATGTTTATATACTCAGTCACATTGTAGTCACATTGTAGTCCAGATGTTTATATACTCAGTCACGTTGTATTCCAGATGTTTATACATTCAGTCACATTGTAGTCCAGATGTTGATACACTCAGTCACATTGTAGTCACATTGTAGTCCAGATGTTTATACACTCAGTCACATTGTAGTCCAGATGTTTATACACTCAGTCACATTGTAGTCCAGATGTTTATACACTCAGTCACATTGTATTCCAGATGTTTATACATTCAGTCACATTGTAGTCCAGATGTTGATACACTCAGTCACATTGTAGTCACATTGTAGTCCAGATGTTTATACACTCAGTCACGTTGTATTCCAGATGTTTATACATTCAGTCACATTGTAGTCCAGATGTTGATACACTCAGTCACATTGTAGTCACATTGTAGTCCAGATGTTTATACACTCAGTCACATTGTAGTCCAGATGTTTATACACTCAGTCACATTGTAGTCCAGATGTTTATACATTCAGTCACATTCTAGTCACATTGTAGTCCAGATGTTTATATACTCAGTCACGTTGTAGTCCAGATGTTTATACACTCAGTCACATTGTAGTCCAGATGTTTATACACTCAGTCACATTGTAGTCCAGATGTTGATACACTCAGTCACATTCTAGTCACATTGTAGTCCAGATGTTTATACACTCAGTCACATTGTAGTCCAGATGTTTATATACTCAGTCACATTGTAGTCCAGATGTTTGTATACTCAGTCACATTGTAGTCCAGATGTTTATATACTCAGTCACGTTGTAGTCCAGATGTTTATATACTCAGTCACATTGTAGTCCAGATGTTTAGACACTCAGTCACATTGTAGTCCAGATGTTGATACACTCAGTCACATTGTAGTCACATTGTAGTCCAGATGTTTATATACTCAGTCACATTGTAGTCCAGATGTTTATATACTCAGTCACATTGTAGTCCAGATGTTGATACACTCAGTCACATTGTAGTCACATTGTAGTCCAGATGTTTGTATACTCAGTCACATCACATTGTAGTCCAGATGTTTATATACTCAGTCACGCTGTAGTCCAGATGTTTAGACACTCAGTCACATTGTAGTCCAGATGTTTATATACTCAGTCACGTTGTAGTCCAGATGTTTAGACACTCAGTCACATTGTAGTCCAGATGTTTATATACTCAGTCACATTGTAGTCACGTTGTAGTCCAGATGTTTATATAGTCAGTCACGTTGTAGTCCAGATGTTTAGACACTCAGTCACATTGTAGTCACGTTGTAGTCCAGATGTTTATATACTCAGTCACATTGTTGTCCAGATGTTTAGACACTCAGTCACATTGTAGTCACGTTGTAGTCCAGATGTTTATATACTGAGTCACATTGTAGTCCAGATGTTTATATACTCAGTCACGTTGTAGTCCAGATGTTTAGACACTCAGTCACGTTCTAGTCCAGATGTTTATATACTCAGTCACGTTGTAGTCCAGATGTTTATATACTCAGTCACATTGTTGTCCAGATGTTTAGACACTCAGTCACGTTGTAGTCCAGATGTTTATATACTCAGTCACATTGTAGTCCAGATGTTTATATACTCAGTCACGTTGTAGTCCAGATGTTTAGACACTCAGTCACGTTGTAGTCCAGATGTTTATATACTCAGTCACGTTGTATTCCAGATGTTTATACATTCAGTCACATTGTAGTCCAGATGTTTAGACACTCAGTCACGTTGTAGTCCAGATGTTTATATACTCAGTCACATTGTAGTCACATTGTAGTCCAGATGTTTATATACTCAGTCACGTTGTATTCCAGATGTTTATACATTCAGTCACATTGTAGTCCAGATGTTGATACACTCAGTCACATTGTAGTCACATTGTAGTCCAGATGTTTATACACTCAGTCACATTGTAGTCCAGATGTTTATACACTCAGTCACATTGTAGTCCAGATGTTTAGACACTCAGTCACATTGTATTCCAGATGTTTATACATTCAGTCACATTGTAGTCCAGATGTTGATACACTCAGTCACATTGTAGTCACATTGTAGTCCAGATGTTTATACACTCAGTCACGTTGTATTCCAGATGTTTATACATTCAGTCACATTGTAGTCCAGATGTTGATACACTCAGTCACATTGTAGTCACATTGTAGTCCAGATGTTTATACACTCAGTCACATTGTAGTCCAGATGTTTATACACTCAGTCACATTGTAGTCCAGATGTTTATACATTCAGTCACATTCTAGTCACATTGTAGTCCAGATGTTTATATACTCAGTCACGTTGTAGTCCAGATGTTTATACACTCAGTCACATTGTAGTCCAGATGTTTATACACTCAGTCACATTGTAGTCCAGATGTTGATACACTCAGTCACATTCTAGTCACATTGTAGTCCAGATGTTTATACACTCAGTCACATTGTAGTCCAGATGTTTATATACTCAGTCACATTGTAGTCCAGATGTTTGTATACTCAGTCACATTGTAGTCCAGATGTTTATATACTCAGTCACGTTGTAGTCCAGATGTTTATATACTCAGTCACATTGTAGTCCAGATGTTTAGACACTCAGTCACATTGTAGTCCAGATGTTGATACACTCAGTCACATTGTAGTCACATTGTAGTCCAGATGTTTATATACTCAGTCACATTGTAGTCCAGATGTTTATATACTCAGTCACATTGTAGTCCAGATGTTGATACACTCAGTCACATTGTAGTCACATTGTAGTCCAGATGTTTGTATACTCAGTCACATCACATTGTAGTCCAGATGTTTATATACTCAGTCACGTTGTAGTCCAGATGTTTATATACTCAGTCACATTGTAGTCCAGATGTTTATATACTCAGTCACATTGTAGTCCAGATGTTTAGACACTCAGTCACATTGTAGTCCAGATGTTGATACACTCAGTCACATTGTAGTCACATTGTAGTCCAGATGTTTGTATACTCAGTCACATCACATTGTAGTCCAGATGTTTATATACTCAGTCACGTTGTAGTCCAGATGTTTATATACTCAGTCACATTGTAGTCCAGATGTTTATATACTCAGTCACATTGTAGTCCAGATGTTTAGACACTCAGTCACATTGTAGTCCAGATGTTTATATACTCAGTCACATTGTAGTCCAGATGTTTATATACTCAGTCACATTGTAGTCCAGATGTTGATACACTCAGTCACATTGTAGTCACATTGTAGTCCAGATGTTTGTATACTCAGTCACATCACATTGTAGTCCAGATGTTTATATACTCAGTCACGTTGTAGTCCAGATGTTTATATACTCAGTCA
>NC_046978.1:20755288-20805288 GCF_009769545.1 Cyclopterus lumpus | reverse complement strand
CGGCACCCCATACTCCCGCAGCACCCCCCACAAAAACCCCAGAGGGACCCGGTCGAAAGCCTTCTCCAGGTCTACAAAGCACATGTAAACTGGTTGGGCAAACTCCCAGGACCCCTCCAGTAATCTTGCGAGGGTAAAGAGCTGGTCCACTGTTCCACGACCGGGACGGAATCCGCACTGTTCGTCTTGAATCCGAGGTTCGACAAGCGGTCGGAGCCTCCTCTCCAGCACCCTGGCATAAGCTTTTCCCGGGAGGCTGAGCAGTGTGATACCACGATAGTTCGAGCACACTCTCCGGTCCCCCTTCTTGAAGATGGGAACCACCACCCCGGTCTGCCAGTCCATGGGCACTGTTCCCGACCCCCATGCGACACTGTAAAGGCGTGTCAACCAAGACAGCCCAACAATGTCCAGCGCTTTCAGCATCTCAGGGCGGATCTCATCCACCCCTGGCGCCTTGCCACCAAGGAGCTTTTTGACTACCTTAGAGACCTCTGCCAGGGATATGGGTGAATCCACCCCAAAGTCTTCCGGCGCTGCCCCCTCTCCGGGGGACATGTTGGCCGGGTTTAGGAGTTCCTCAAAGTGCTCTTTCCACAGCCCGACGATGTCCCCAGTCCGGGTCAGCAGTTCCCCCCCCCCCCCCATATATATATATATAATATTTTATTATTATTTTTGTTTATTCATGTTTCCTGTTTTCTTATTTGATCACATTTACTAATAGTGTGTCTTTATGAAAATATTCAATTAATCTATCAACTTTATTAATAATGTGTGTGTGTGTCACACTGCCCTCCTGTGGTCAGTCTACAACATGACGTGTCATAACTTGCCTCAGATGCACTGAACAAAAATTTGAAACGTTTATAATAAATTTAGAGGTCACATGACCGATCAGCTGATCAGCTTCCTGAGTACATATTTAAATTGTCTGTTTTCTCATTGAGATGTTTGAAGCCTCTAGTTATGTTTCTCTTCTTCTTCTACTTCTTTACTGGTAGATTACTGACAGGTGGAGCGAACAGCACCACCTTCTGTCCAAACTACACCATCCAAGTGTTTGCTTAAACTTGACAGTTACAGACGTTCCTCTCTGAATAATTGTTTTCATGGTCATTGCTTTCTGTCTTGTTCCATGTGGTTCTATCAGGCTCTCTCAGGCTCTATTAGGCTCTATTAGGCTCCACCAGGCTCTATTAGGCTCTATCCGGCTCTATTAGGCTCTATCCGGCTCTATTAGGCTCTATTAGGCTCCACCAGGCTCTATTAGGCTCTATCCGGCTCTATTAGGCTCTATCCGGCTCTATTAGGCTCTATTAGGCTTTATCAGGCTATATTAGTTTCTTCCATGCTCTATTTGGTTCTACATGTTTTACCAGGCATTATAATGCTCTATCAGGCTCCATAAGGCTCTATTGGGCTTTATCAGATTATATTAGGCTTTATTAGGTTATATTAAGTTATTCTAGGCTCTATTTGGTGCTACAGGTTCTACCAGGCTCTATTTATTTCTATCAGGTTCTATCATGCTCTCTCAAGCTCTACTAGGCTTTATCATGTTCTATTAGGTTCTTCCAGGATCTATTTGGTTCTACAGGTTTTACCAGGCTTTATAATGTTCTATCAGGCTCTATTTGGTTTTATCACGTTATATCAAGCTCCATGAGGTTCTATCAGGCTCTATTAGGCTCTATTGGAAATGTTCAGGTTATATTAGGCTTTATCGGGTTACATTGGGTTCTATTAGGCTCTATCAGGTTGTATTGGGTTCTAATAGGCTCTATTAGGCTCCATCAGGCTCTATTGGGTTCTAATAGGCTCTATCAGGCTCCATCAGGCTCTATGAGGTTCTATCAGGCTCTATTTGGTTTTTATCAGGTTCTATCAGGCTCTATTTGGTTTTATCAGGTTCTACCAGGCTCTATTTGGTTTTATCAGGTTTTATCAGGTTCTATCAGGCTTCATCAGGCTCTATGATGTTCTATCAGACTCTATTTGGTTTTATCAGGTTCTACCAGGCTCTATTTGGTTTTATCAGGTTCTACCAGGCTCTATTTGGTTTTATCAGGTTCTATCAGGCTCTATTTGTTTTTTATCAGGTTCTATCAGGCTCCATCAGGCTCTATGATGTTCTATCAGACTCTATTTGGTTTTATCAGGTTCTATCAGGCTCTATTTGGTTTTTATCAGGTTCTATCAGGCTCCATCAGGCTCTATGAGGTTCTATCAGGCTCTATTTGGTTTTATCAGGTTCTATCAGGCTCTATTTGGTTTTTATCAGGTTCTATCAGGCTCCATCAGGCTCTATGATGTTCTATCAGACTCTATTTGGTTTTATCAGGTTTTATCAGGCTCTATTTGGTTTTATCAGGTTCTATCAGGCTCCATCAGGCTCTATGAGGTTCTATCAGGCTCTATTTGGTTTTATCAGGTTCTATCAGGCTCCATCAGGCTCTATGAGGTTCTAGCAGACTCTATTTGGTTTTTATCAGGTTCTATCAGGCTCTATTTGGTTTTTATCAGGTTCTATCAGGCTCCATCAGGCTCTATGAGGTTCTAGCAGACTCTATTTGGTTTTATCAGGTTCTATCAGGCTCTATTTGGTTTTATCAGGTTCTATCAGACTCTCTTTTGTTCCATCATGTTCTAGTCACTTTTATTAGTGTCTATCCTTAGGTTCTATCAAGCTCTATTTGGTTTTTATCAGGTTCTATTGGGTTCTAATAGGCTCTATCAGGCTCCATCAGGCTCTATTGGGTTCTAATAGGCTCTATCAGGCTCCATCAGGCTCTATGAGGTTCTATCAGGCTCTATTTGGTTTTATCAGGTTCTATCAGGCTCTATTTGGTTTTTATCAGGTTCTATCAGGCTCCATCAGGCTCTATGATGTTCTATCAGACTATATTTGGTTTTATCAGGTTTTATCAGGTTCTATCAGGCTCTATTTGGTTTTATCAGGTTCTATCAGGCTCCATCAGGCTCTATGATGTTCTATCAGACTCTATTTGGTTTTATCAGGTTCTATCAGGCTCTATTTGGTTTTATCAGGTTCTATCAGGCTCCATCAGGCTCTATGATGTTCTATCAGACTCTATTTGGTTTTATCAGGTTTTATCAGGCTCTATTTGGTTTTTATCAGGTTCTATCAGGCTCTATTTGGTTTTATCAGGTTCTATCAGGCTCCATCAGGCTCTATGATGTTCTATCAGACTATATTTGGTTTTATCAGGTTCTATCAGGCTCCATCAGGCTCTATGATGTTCTATCAGGCTCTATTTGGTTTTATCAGGTTCTATCAGGCTCTATTTGGTTTTTATCAGGTTCTATCAGACTCTATTTGGTTTTATCAGGTTCTATCAGGCTCTATTTGGTTTTATCAGGTTCTATCAGGCTCCATAAGGCTCTATTTGGTTTTATCAGGTTCTATCAGGTTCTATCATGCTCTCTCAAGCTCTACTAGGCTTTATCATGTTCTATTAGGTTCTTCCAGGATCTATTTGGTTCTACAGGTTTTACCAGGCTTTATAATGTTCTATCAGGCTCTATTTGGTTTTATCACGTTATATCAAGCTCCATGAGGTTCTATCAGGCTCTATTAGGCTCTATTGGAAATGTTCAGGTTATATTAGGCTTTATCGGGTTACATTGGGCTCTATTAGGCTCTATCAGGTTGTATTGGGTTCTAATAGGCTCTATTAGGCTCCATCAGGCTCTATTGGGTTCTAATAGGCTCTATCAGGCTCCATCAGGCTCTATGAGGTTCTATCAGGCTCTATTTGGTTTTTATCAGGTTCTATCAGGCTCTATTTGGTTTTATCAGGTTCTACCAGGCTCTATTTGGTTTTATCAGGTTTTATCAGGTTCTATCAGGCTTCATCAGGCTCTATGATGTTCTATCAGACTCTATTTGGTTTTATCAGGTTCTACCAGGCTCTATTTGGTTTTATCAGGTTCTACCAGGCTCTATTTGGTTTTATCAGGTTCTATCAGGCTCTATTTGTTTTTTATCAGGTTCTATCAGGCTCCATCAGGCTCTATGATGTTCTATCAGACTCTATTTGGTTTTATCAGGTTCTATCAGGCTCTATTTGGTTTTTATCAGGTTCTATCAGGCTCCATCAGGCTCTATGATGTTCTATCAGACTCTATTTGGTTTTATCAGGTTCTATCAGGCTCTATTTGGTTTTTATCAGGTTCTATCAGGCTCCATCAGGCTCTATGATGTTCTATCAGACTCTATTTGGTTTTATCAGGTTTTATCAGGCTCTATTTGGTTTTATCAGGTTCTATCAGGCTCCATCAGGCTCTATGAGGTTCTATCAGGCTCTATTTGGTTTTATCAGGTTCTATCAGGCTCCATCAGGCTCTATGAGGTTCTAGCAGACTCTATTTGGTTTTTATCAGGTTCTATCAGGCTCTATTTGGTTTTTATCAGGTTCTATCAGGCTCCATCAGGCTCTATGAGGTTCTAGCAGACTCTATTTGGTTTTATCAGGTTCTATCAGGCTCTATTTGGTTTTATCAGGTTCTATCAGACTCTCTTTTGTTCCATCATGTTCTAGTCACTTTTATTAGTGTCTATCCTTAGGTTCTATCAAGCTCTATTTGGTTTTTATCAGGTTCTATTGGGTTCTAATAGGCTCTATCAGGCTCCATCAGGCTCTATTGGGTTCTAATAGGCTCTATCAGGCTCCATCAGGCTCTATGAGGTTCTATCAGGCTCTATTTGGTTTTATCAGGTTCTATCAGGCTCTATTTGGTTTTTATCAGGTTCTATCAGGCTCCATCAGGCTCTATGATGTTCTATCAGACTATATTTGGTTTTATCAGGTTTTATCAGGTTCTATCAGGCTCTATTTGGTTTTATCAGGTTCTGTCAGGCTCCATCAGGCTCTATGATGTTCTATCAGACTCTATTTGGTTTTATCAGGTTCTATCAGGCTCTATTTGGTTTTATCAGGTTCTATCAGGCTCCATCAGGCTCTATGATGTTCTATCAGACTCTATTTGGTTTTATCAGGTTTTATCAGGCTCTATTTGGTTTTTATCAGGTTCTATCAGGCTCTATTTGTTTTTTATCAGGTTCTATCAGGCTCCATCAGGCTCTATGATGTTCTATCAGACTATATTTGGTTTTATCAGGTTCTATCAGGCTCCATCAGGCTCTATGATGTTCTATCAGGCTCTATTTGGTTTTATCAGGTTCTATCAGGCTCTATTTGGTTTTTATCAGGTTCTATCAGACTCTATTTGGTTTTATCAGGTTCTATCAGGCTCTATTTGGTTTTATCAGGTTCTATCAGGCTCCATCAGGCTCTATTTGGTTTTATCAGGTTCTATCAGGTTCTATCATGCTCTCTCAAGCTCTACTAGGCTTTATCATGTTCTATTAGGTTCTTCCAGGATCTATTTGGTTCTACAGGTTTTACCAGGCTTTATAATGTTCTATCAGGCTCTATTTGGTTTTATCACGTTATATCAAGCTCCATGAGGTTCTATCAGGCTCTATTAGGCTCTATTGGAAATGTTCAGGTTATATTAGGCTTTATCGGGTTACATTGGGCTCTATTAGGCTCTATCAGGTTGTATTGGGTTCTAATAGGCTCTATTAGGCTCCATCAGGCTCTATTGGGTTCTAATAGGCTCTATCAGGCTCCATCAGGCTCTATGAGGTTCTATCAGGCTCTATTTGGTTTTTATCAGGTTCTATCAGGCTCTATTTGGTTTTATCAGGTTCTACCAGGCTCTATTTGGTTTTATCAGGTTTTATCAGGTTCTATCAGGCTTCATCAGGCTCTATGATGTTCTATCAGACTCTATTTGGTTTTATCAGGTTCTACCAGGCTCTATTTGGTTTTATCAGGTTCTACCAGGCTCTATTTGGTTTTATCAGGTTCTATCAGGCTCTATTTGTTTTTTATCAGGTTCTATCAGGCTCCATCAGGCTCTATGATGTTCTATCAGACTCTATTTGGTTTTATCAGGTTCTATCAGGCTCTATTTGGTTTTTATCAGGTTCTATCAGGCTCCATCAGGCTCTATGAGGTTCTATCAGGCTCTATTTGGTTTTATCAGGTTCTATCAGGCTCTATTTGGTTTTTATCAGGTTCTATCAGGCTCCATCAGGCTCTATGATGTTCTATCAGACTCTATTTGGTTTTATCAGGTTTTATCAGGCTCTATTTGGTTTTATCAGGTTCTATCAGGCTCCATCAGGCTCTATGAGGTTCTATCAGGCTCTATTTGGTTTTATCAGGTTCTATCAGGCTCCATCAGGCTCTATGAGGTTCTAGCAGACTCTATTTGGTTTTTATCAGGTTCTATCAGGCTCTATTTGGTTTTTATCAGGTTCTATCAGGCTCCATCAGGCTCTATGAGGTTCTAGCAGACTCTATTTGGTTTTATCAGGTTCTATCAGGCTCTATTTGGTTTTATCAGGTTCTATCAGACTCTCTTTTGTTCCATCATGTTCTAGTCACTTTAATAGTGTCTATCCTTAGGTTCTATCAAGCTCTATTCGGTTTTTATCAGGTTCTATTGGGTTCTAATAGGCTCTATCAGGCTCCATCAGGCTCTATTGGGTTCTAATAGGCTCTATCAGGCTCCATCAGGCTCTATGAGGTTCTATCAGGCTCTATTTGGTTTTATCAGGTTCTATCAGGCTCTATTTGGTTTTTATCAGGTTCTATCAGGCTCCATCAGGCTCTATGATGTTCTATCAGACTATATTTGGTTTTATCAGGTTTTATCAGGTTCTATCAGGCTCTATTTGGTTTTATCAGGTTCTATCAGGCTCCATCAGGCTCTATGATGTTCTATCAGACTCTATTTGGTTTTATCAGGTTCTATCAGGCTCTATTTGGTTTTATCAGGTTCTATCAGGCTCCATCAGGCTCTATGATGTTCTATCAGACTCTATTTGGTTTTATCAGGTTTTATCAGGCTCTATTTGGTTTTTATCAGGTTCTATCAGGCTCTATTTGGTTTTATCAGGTTCTATCAGGCTCCATCAGGCTCTATGATGTTCTATCAGACTATATTTGGTTTTATCAGGTTCTATCAGGCTCCATCAGGCTCTATGATGTTCTATCAGGCTCTATTTGGTTTTATCAGGTTCTATCAGGCTCTATTTGGTTTTTATCAGGTTCTATCAGACTCTATTTGGTTTTATCAGGTTCTATCAGGCTCTATTTGGTTTTATCAGGTTCTATCAGGCTCCATAAGGCTCTATTGGGCTTTATCAGATTATATTAGGCTTTATTAGGTTATATTAAGTTATTCTAGGCTCTATTTGGTGCTACAGGTTCTACCAGGCTCTATTTATTTCTATCAGGTTCTATCATGCTCTCTCAAGCTCTACTAGGCTTTATCATGTTCTATTAGGTTCTTCCAGGATCTATTTGGTTCTACAGGTTTTACCAGGCTTTATAATGTTCTATCAGGCTCTATTTGGTTTTATCACGTTATATCAAGCTCCATGAGGTTCTATCAGGCTCTATTAGGCTCTATTGGAAATGTTCAGGTTATATTAGGCTTTATCGGGTTACATTGGGCTCTATTAGGCTCTATCAGGTTGTATTGGGTTCTAATAGGCTCTATTAGGCTCCATCAGGCTCTATTGGGTTCTAATAGGCTCTATCAGGCTCCATCAGGCTCTATGAGGTTCTATCAGGCTCTATTTGGTTTTTATCAGGTTCTATCAGGCTCTATTTGGTTTTATCAGGTTCTACCAGGCTCTATTTGGTTTTATCAGGTTCTATCAGGCTTCATCAGGCTCTATGATGTTCTATCAGACTCTATTTGGTTTTATCAGGTTCTACCAGGCTCTATTTGGTTTTATCAGGTTCTACCAGGCTCTATTTGGTTTTATCAGGTTCTATCAGGCTCTATTTGTTTTTTATCAGGTTCTATCAGGCTCCATCAGGCTCTATGATGTTCTATCAGACTCTATTTGGTTTTATCAGGTTCTATCAGGCTCTATTTGGTTTTTATCAGGTTCTATCAGGCTCAATCAGGCTCTATGAGGTTCTATCAGGCTCTATTTGGTTTTATCAGGTTCTATCAGGCTCTATTTGGTTTTTATCAGGTTCTATCAGGCTCCATCAGGCTCTATGATGTTCTATCAGACTCTATTTGGTTTTATCAGGTTTTATCAGGCTCTATTTGGTTTTATCAGGTTCTATCAGGCTCCATCAGGCTCTATGAGGTTCTATCAGGCTCTATTTGGTTTTATCAGGTTCTATCAGGCTCCATCAGGCTCTATGAGGTTCTAGCAGACTCTATTTGGTTTTTATCAGGTTCTATCAGGCTCTATTTGGTTTTTATCAGGTTCTATCAGGCTCCATCAGGCTCTATGAGGTTCTAGCAGACTCTATTTGGTTTTATCAGGTTCTATCAGGCTCTATTTGGTTTTATCAGGTTCTATCAGACTCTCTTTTGTTCCATCATGTTCTAGTCACTTTTATTAGTGTCTATCCTTAGGTTCTATCAAGCTCTATTTGGTTTTTATCAGGTTCTATTGGGTTCTTATAGGCTCTATCAGGCTCCATCAGGCTCTATTGGGTTCTAATAGGCTCTATCAGGCTCCATCAGGCTCTATGAGGTTCTATCAGGCTCTATTTGGTTTTATCAGGTTCTATCAGGCTCTATTTGGTTTTTATCAGGTTCTATCAGGCTCCATCAGGCTCTATGATGTTCTATCAGACTATATTTGGTTTTATCAGGTTTTATCAGGTTCTATCAGGCTCTATTTGGTTTTATCAGGTTCTATCAGGCTCCATCAGGCTCTATGATGTTCTATCAGACTCTATTTGGTTTTATCAGGTTCTATCAGGCTCTATTTGGTTTTATCAGGTTCTATCAGGCTCCATCAGGCTCTATGATGTTCTATCAGACTCTATTTGGTTTTATCAGGTTTTATCAGGCTCTATTTGGTTTTTATCAGGTTCTATCAGGCTCTATTTGGTTTTATCAGGTTCTATCAGGCTCCATCAGGCTCTATGATGTTCTATCAGACTATATTTGGTTTTATCAGGTTCTATCAGGCTCCATCAGGCTCTATGATGTTCTATCAGGCTCTATTTGGTTTTATCAGGTTCTATCAGGCTCTATTTGGTTTTTATCAGGTTCTATCAGACTCTATTTGGTTTTATCAGGTTCTATCAGGCTCTATTTGGTTTTATCAGGTTCTATCAGGCTCCATCAGGCTCTATTTGGTTTTATCAGGTTCTATCAGGTTCTATCATGCTCTCTCAAGCTCTACTAGGCTTTATCATGTTCTATTAGGTTCTTCCAGGATCTATTTGGTTCTACAGGTTTTACCAGGCTTTATAATGTTCTATCAGGCTCTATTTGGTTTTATCACGTTATATCAAGCTCCATGAGGTTCTATCAGGCTCTATTAGGCTCTATTGGAAATGTTCAGGTTATATTAGGCTTTATCGGGTTACATTGGGCTCTATTAGGCTCTATCAGGTTGTATTGGGTTCTAATAGGCTCTATTAGGCTCCATCAGGCTCTATTGGGTTCTAATAGGCTCTATCAGGCTCCATCAGGCTCTATGAGGTTCTATCAGGCTCTATTTGGTTTTTATCAGGTTCTATCAGGCTCTATTTGGTTTTATCAGGTTCTACCAGGCTCTATTTGGTTTTATCAGGTTTTATCAGGTTCTATCAGGCTTCATCAGGCTCTATGATGTTCTATCAGACTCTATTTGGTTTTATCAGGTTCTACCAGGCTCTATTTGGTTTTATCAGGTTCTACCAGGCTCTATTTGGTTTTATCAGGTTCTATCAGGCTCTATTTGTTTTTTATCAGGTTCTATCAGGCTCCATCAGGCTCTATGATGTTCTATCAGACTCTATTTGGTTTTATCAGGTTCTATCAGGCTCTATTTGGTTTTTATCAGGTTCTATCAGGCTCCATCAGGCTCTATGAGGTTCTATCAGGCTCTATTTGGTTTTATCAGGTTCTATCAGGCTCTATTTGGTTTTTATCAGGTTCTATCAGGCTCCATCAGGCTCTATGATGTTCTATCAGACTCTATTTGGTTTTATCAGGTTTTATCAGGCTCTATTTGGTTTTATCAGGTTCTATCAGGCTCCATCAGGCTCTATGAGGTTCTATCAGGCTCTATTTGGTTTTATCAGGTTCTATCAGGCTCCATCAGGCTCTATGAGGTTCTAGCAGACTCTATTTGGTTTTTATCAGGTTCTATCAGGCTCTATTTGGTTTTTATCAGGTTCTATCAGGCTCCATCAGGCTCTATGAGGTTCTAGCAGACTCTATTTGGTTTTATCAGGTTCTATCAGGCTCTATTTGGTTTTATCAGGTTCTATCAGACTCTCTTTTGTTCCATCATGTTCTAGCCACTTTAATAGTGTCTATCCTTAGGTTCTATCAAGCTCTATTCGGTTTTTATCAGGTTCTATTGGGTTCTAATAGGCTCTATCAGGCTCCATCAGGCTCTATTGGGTTCTAATAGGCTCTATCAGGCTCCATCAGGCTCTATGAGGTTCTATCAGGCTCTATTTGGTTTTATCAGGTTCTATCAGGCTCTATTTGGTTTTTATCAGGTTCTATCAGGCTCCATCAGGCTCTATGATGTTCTATCAGACTATATTTGGTTTTATCAGGTTTTATCAGGTTCTATCAGGCTCTATTTGGTTTTATCAGGTTCTATCAGGCTCCATCAGGCTCTATGATGTTCTATCAGACTCTATTTGGTTTTATCAGGTTCTATCAGGCTCTATTTGGTTTTATCAGGTTCTATCAGGCTCCATCAGGCTCTATGATGTTCTATCAGACTCTATTTGGTTTTATCAGGTTTTATCAGGCTCTATTTGGTTTTTATCAGGTTCTATCAGGCTCTATTTGGTTTTATCAGGTTCTATCAGGCTCCATCAGGCTCTATGATGTTCTATCAGGCTCTATTTGGTTTTATCAGGTTCTATCAGGCTCTATTTGGTTTTTATCAGGTTCTATCAGACTCTATTTGGTTTTATCAGGTTCTATCAGGCTCTATTTGGTTTTATCAGGTTCTATCAGGCTCCATCAGGCTCTATTTGGTTTTATCAGGTTCTATCAGGCTCTATTTGGTTTTATCAGGTTCTATCAGGCTCCATCAGGCTCTATTTGGTTTTATCAGGTTCTATCAGGCTCTATTTGGTTTTTATCAGGTTCTATCAGGCTCTATTTGGTTTTATCAGGTTCTATCAGGCTCCATCAGGCTCTATGATGTTCTATCAGGCTCTATTTGGTTTTATCAGGTTCTATCAGGCTCTATTTGGTTTTTATCAGGTTCTATCAGACTCTATTTGGTTTTATCAGGTTCTATCAGGCTCTATTTGGTTTTATCAGGTTCTATCAGGCTCCATCAGGCTCTATTTGGTTTTATCAGGTTCTATCAGGCTCTATTTGGTTTTATCAGGTTCTATCAGGCTCCATCAGGCTCTATTTGGTTTTATCAGGTTCTACCAGGCTCTATTTGGTTTTTATCAGGTTCTATCAGGCTCTATTTGGTTTTATCAGGTTCTATCAGGCTCTATTTGGTTTTTATCAGGTTCTATCAGGCTCCATCAGGCTCTATGAGGTTCTATCTGACTCTATTTGGTTTTTATCAGGTTCTATCAGGCTCTATTTGGTTTTTATCAGGTTCTATCAGGCTCCATCAGGCTCTATGAGGTTCTATCAGACTCTATTTGGTTTTATCAGGTTCTATCAGGCTATATTTGGTTTTATCATGTTCTATCAGACTCTCTTTGATTCCATCATGTTCTAGTCACTTTTATTAGTGTCTATCCTTAGGTTCTATCAGGCTCTATTTGGTTTTTATCAGGTTCTATTGGGTTCTAATAGGCTCTATCAGGCTCCATCAGGCTCTATGAGGTTCTATCAGGCTCTATTTGGTTTTATCAGGTTCTATCAGACTCTCTTTGGTTCCATCATGTTCTAGTCACTTTTATTAGTGTCTATCCTTAGGTTCTGTCAGGTTCGAACAGTGTTCTTCATGTCTGCAGGGGGCTCCAGGTCCTCTGGGTCAGCAGGGCCCTCAGGGCCCCCCAGGCTTCCCGGGCCCTCTGGGGACACCAGGCCAGAAGGGCCAGAGAGGAGACGAGGGTCCAACAGGAGCCGGAGGACTGAAAGGAGACTCGGTGAATATCTGAGCGGAGAAAACAAGATGGCCGACACTTGTGTTTACTAATGTTTACTGATGTTTACTAATGTTTACTGATGTTTACTAATGTTTACTAATGTGTAATGATGTTTACTAATGTTTAATGATGTTTACTTATGTTTTCTAATGTTTACTTATGTTTTCTAATGTTTACTAATGTTTACTAATGTTTAATGATGTTTACTAATGTGTAATGATGTTTACTGATGTTTACTAATGTTTAATGATGTTTACTGATGTTTACTTATGTTTTCTAATGTTTACTAATGTTTACTAATGTTTAATGATGTTTACTAATGTTTAATGATGTTTACTGTCGTTTACTAATATTTACTGATGTTTAATGATGTTTACTGATGTTTAATGATGTTTACTTATGTTTTCTAATGTTTACTAATGTTTAATGATGTTTACTAATGTTTAATGATGTTTACTTATGTTTTCTAATGTTTACTAATGTTTTCTAATGTTTACTAATGTTTAATGATGTTTACTGTCGTTTACTAATATTTACTGATGTTTAATGATGTTTACTGTCGTTTACTAATATTTACTGATGTTTACTGATGTTTACTAATGTTGCCTGATGCCAACTGTTGTTTACTGTTTAGTTACAGGTTTGTGTTTTTCGACCAATCACAGGTCTCCATGCTCTTTGTTTCAGGGAAGCGTCGGCGTTCCAGGTTTTCCAGGTTTAGAAGGAATCCCGGTAAGAAGCCCTTCTCTGATTGGCCGAGACGTCATTAGATCAAAGGTCAGACTTTGAGCTTGTGTTTGTGTGTTCAGGGTCACCCGGGTCCTGCTGGAGGTCCTGGTTTTCCAGGTCTGGATGGATGTAACGGAACCAGAGGGGAGAGAGGAGACCCTGGTCTTCCTGGAGGACTAGGACCTGATGGGGAACCGGTCAGAGTCACCAATCGATCAATAATCAATAAGATGCACTGAATGTAGTATTAAAGTAGTTCTTTGTGTCTGTGTACTGTAGTAACAGTTTCTTCTCTGCAGGGTTTGTCAGGACCGAAGGGGTTTCCAGGAGATCCAGCCGTGTACTTCGTTCAGTACCCTGGAGTACCTGTAAGTACACCTGTACTGTGTGTACTTGTACTTACATTGAGAACTCAGTTTACTGTGATAAAAAACACAAAATGAGTCTGAAACCTATTAAAATACCTGCAGATTAATGAACAGGTGGAAGAAGTACTCAGATACTTTACTTCAGTCAAAGTAGAAATACACAAGTCTAAAGGTACATTGTTACGAGAGTATTAGTATCATCAGCAAAATGTACTTCAAGTAGCAAAAGTAAAAGTACTTATTAGGGCTCATTTTATAATGTGATTTTATTATAAAATATTATAATATTTTGTTGTTGTGGCAACTAAATACCTGAAGAAGTATTTTAATGTTCATTGATATGGAGTCAATTTAGATACTGTGTGTACTACTACAATATGTACCTCTGAGGTGTAGTACAGTATAAAGTACATATACCTCTGAGATGTAGTACAGTATAAAGTACATGTACCTCTGAGGTGTAGTACAGTATAAAGTACAACATGTACCTCTGAGATGTAGTACAGTATAAAGTACAACATATACCTCTGAGGTGTAGTACAGTATAAAGTACATGTACCTCTGAGATGTAGTACAGTATAAAGTACAACATGTACCTCTGAGGTGTAGAACAGTATAAAGTACATGTACCTCTGAGGTGTAGTACAGTATAAAGTACATGTACCTCTGAGGTGTAGTACAGTATAAAGTACAACATGTACCTCTGAGGTGTAGTACAGTATAAAGTACATGTACCTCTGAGATGTAGTACAGTATAAAGTACAACATGTACCTCTGAGGTGTAGTACAGTATAAAGTACATGTACCTCTGAGGTGTAGTGCAGTATAAAGTACAACATCTACCTCTGAGGTGTAGTACAGTATAAAGTACAACATGTACCTCTGAGGTGTAGTACAGTATAAAGTACAACATGTACCTCTGAGGTGTAGTACAGTATAAAGTACAACATGTACCTCTGAGGTGTAGTACAGTATAAAGTACATGTACCTCTGAGGTGTAGTACAGTATAAAGTACATGTACCTCTGAGGTGTAGTACAGTATAAAGTACATGTACCTCTGAGGTGTAGTACAGTATAAAGTACAACATGTACCTCTGAGGTGTAGTACAGTATAAAGTACTACATGTACCTCTGAGATGTAGTACAGTATAAAGTACAACATGTACCTCTGAGGTGTAGTACAGTATAAAGTACAACATGTACCTCTGAGGTGTAGTACAGTATAAAGTACATGTACCTCTGAGGTGTAGTACAGTATAAAGTACATGTACCTCTGAGGTGTAGTACAGTATAAAGTACAACATGTACCTCTGAGGTGTAGTACAGTATAAAGTACAACATGTACCTCTGAAGTGTAGTACAGTATAAAGTACAATATGTACCTCTGAGATGTAGTACAGTATAAAGTACATGTACCTCTGAGGTGTAGAACAGTATAAAGTACATGTACCTCTGAGGTGTAGTACAGTATAAAGTACAACATGTACCTCTGAGGTGTAGTACAGTAAAGAAGTAGAAAGTATCAGAAAGTAGAAATACTCAGGTATTGTAGTAGTATTTCCCACAGAAGACCAGGTATTATGGGATGTCTTGACCCTCTAATGTCGTTAGTACTTGTACAACGTAGTATTAGTACACTGATACTTCTCGTGTCTCAGGGGGGCGTCGGCTCTGAAGGACTTCCTGGTCGGCAGGTGAGACCGTTGTACTTTTACTTTAAAAAACACATTTTATTTGTATTTCTTCTTAATAACATTCCAGTTAGTTTGTTACATTTAAATCATCTTTTTTCCCTTTGTTGTATGTAAATATAAATATAATATAGTACTTTTACCTGGTGTGTGTACTTTTACTGAGAGGGGTTTCTGTTTCAGGGGGATCCGGGTCTCGCTGGTCTGATGGGGGTTCTGGGTCCTCCAGGACTCGACGGGGCCAACGTGAGACCAGCAAACACAACAAATACATATTAATACTACTCATGAGAAGTATTACCTTCTTAGAACACAGTTACTGTGATACAGGAAATACCCGTACTCACAGTGTGTACATGTACATGTCTCTACAGGGTTTCCCTGGTCTGCCTGGCTCCAGGGGCGCACCGGTAAGTAGTACAAGTACATTTACTCTGGTACTGTACTCAAGTACTTTGACATACTTCACTTGTTTATTTCCACTTTATACTTATTACTTCTACTCCACTACTAGGGAAATAAAGTCAATATTAAATAAAAACTTCATTAATTAATATATATATATATATGAATTAATTAAATAAAAATGTCATTAATTCATAAATACATGAATTAATTCAGTTTTTATTTTAAAAATACAATATTAAATAAATAAATAAATAAATTGGAATTCACAACTTTTTAAAAACTGTCTCTACTTCATTAAAAAACTCTTATGTGTATTAATTACTGTTAGGCAGAATCATTAAATACCCATTTTGCTGATAATAGTTCCGTACTTTTAATCATTTGAGTATTTTTAGTATTTAGTAGTATTTCTACTTCTGCTCCCCCAGCGAGCTCCTGCAGAACCATCACTGGTTATTGATTATTCATTGATTATTCATTGATTATTCATTGATTATTCATTGATTATTCATTGATTATTCATTGATTATGGATCAATACATTCATATTAATGTGTGTTTGTGTTTCAGGGAGAAAAAGGTCGATCTCTGCCGGGCCAGAAAGGAGACGAGGTACAAATACTCACATTTACTTCTTAGTAGTACCCTGCTGTGCTAGTATTGTGTAGTACTCTGCTGTGCTAGTATTGTGTAGTACTCTGCTGTGCTAGTATTGTGTAGTACCCTGCTGTGCTAGTATTGTGTAGTACTCTGCTGTGCTAGTATTGTGTAGTACTCTGCTGTGCTAGTATTGTGTAGTACTCTGCTGTGGTAGTACTGTGTAGTACTCTGCTGTGCTAGTACTGTGTAGTACTCTGCTGTGGTAGTATTGTGTAGTACTCTGCTGTGCTAGTATTGTGTAGTACTCTGCTGTGCTAGTATTGTGTAGTACCCTGCTGTGCTAGTATTGTGTAGTACTCTGCTGTGCTAGTATTGTGTAGTACTCTGCTGTGGTAGTACTGTGTAGTACTCTGCTGTGCTAGTACTGTGTAGTACTCTGCTGTGGTAGTATTGTGTAGTACTCTGCTGTGCTAGTATTGTGTAGTACTCTGCTGTGCTAGTATTGTGTAGTACCCTGCTGTGCTAGTATTGTGTAGTACTCTGCTGTGCTAGTACTGTGTAGTACTCTGCTGTGGTAGTATTGTGTAGTACCCTGCTGTGCTAGTATTGTGTAGTACTCTGCTGTGCTAGTATTGTGTAGTACTCTGCTGTGGTAGTACTGTGTAGTACTCTGCTGTGCTAGTACTGTGTAGTACTCTGCTGTGGTAGTATTGTGTAGTACTCTGCTGTGCTAGTATTGTGTAGTACTCTGCTGTGCTAGTACTGTGTAGTACTCTGCTGTGCTAGTACTGTGTAGTACTCTGCTGTGGTAGTGCTGTGTAGTACTCTGCTGTGGTAGTGCTGTGTAGTACTCTGCTGTGGTAGTATTGTGTAGTACTCTGCTGTGCTAGTACTGTGTAGTACTCTGCTGTGGTAGTATTGTGTAGTACTCTGCTGTGCTAGTATTGTGTAGTACTCTGCTGTGCTAGTACTGTGTAGTACTCTGCTGTGCTAGTGCTGTGTAGTACTCTGCTGTGGTAGTACTGTGTAGTACTCTGCTGTGGTAGTACTGTGTAGTACTCTGCTGTGGTAGTGCTGTGTAGTACTCTGCTGTGGTAGTACTGCAGTACTGCGTGTCGTCCACAGGGGGAGCAGGGCCTCCAGGGGCCACCGGGGCCGTTTGAGTACGTCGACCCTCCAGAAGACCTGTACATCAAAGGAGAAAAGGTGGGCGGGACTTCAGCCTGTTACAGCCAATCAGATTACAGCTTCATACCATATAATACTATTAATTACTGTGATTCTACTGCGGTTATAATGTAGTTCTACTACGGTTCTACTGTAGATTTACTAGGATTCTACTGTAGTTCTACTACGGTTCTACTCTAGTTCTACTGTAGTTAGACTACGATTCTACTGAAGTTCTACTGTAGTTCTACTATGATTCTACTGTAGTTCTACTACGGTTCTACTCTCGTTCTACTGTAGTTCTACTATGATTCTACTGTAGTTCTACTACGGTTCTACTCTCGTTCTACTGTAGTTAGACTACGATTCTACTGTAGTTCTACTACGGTTCTACTCTCGTTCTACTGTAGTTAGACTACGATTCTACTGCAGTTCTACTGTAGTTCTACTATGATTCTACTGTAGTTCTACTACGGTTCTACTCTAGTTCTACTGTAGTTAGACTACAATTCTACTGCAGTTCTACTGTAGTTCTACTATGATTCTACTGCAGTTCTACTGTAGTTCTACTATTATTCTACTGTAGTTCTACTACGGTTCTACTCTCGTTCTACTGTAGTTAGACTACGATTCTACTGCAGTTCTACTGTAGTTCTACTATGATTCTACTGTAGTTCTACTACGGTTCTACTCTAGTTCTACTGTAGTTAGACTACAATTCTACTGCAGTTCTACTGTAGTTCTACTATGATTCTACTGCAGTTCTACTGTAGTTCTACTATTATTCTACTGTAGTTCTACTGTAGTTCTACTGTAGTTCTACTGTAGTTCTACTATTATTCTACTGTAGTTCTACTACGATTCTACTGTAGTTCTACTGTAGTTCTACTGTAGTTCTACTGTAGTTCTACTATTATTCTACTGTAGTTCTACTATGATTCTACTGCAGTTCTACTGTAGTTATACTATGATTCTACTGCAGTTCTACTGTAGTTCTACTATGATTCTACTGTAGTTCTACTATGATTCTACTGTAGTTCTACTATGATTCTACTGCAGTTCTACTGTAGTTCTACTATTATTCTACTGTAGTTCTACTACGGTTCTACTCTCATTCTACTGTAGTTAGACTACGATTCTACTGCAGTTCTACTGTAGTTCTACTATGATTCTACTGTAGTTCTACTACGGTTCTACTCTCGTTCTACTGCAGTTTTACTACGATTCTACTGCAGTTCTAATATGGTTCTACTGTAGTTCTACTGTAGTTCTACTATGATTCTACTGCAGTTCTACTACGGTTCTACTCTAGTTCTACTGTAGTTAGACTACGATTCTACTGCAGTTCTACTGTAGTTCTACTATGATTCTACTGTAGTTCTACTATGGTTCTACTCTCGTTCTACTGCAGTTTTACTACGATTCTACTGCAGTTCTAATATGGTTCTACTGTAGTTCTACTATAGTTATATTGTAGTTCCACTGTAGTTTTACTATGATTCTACTGCAGTTCTACTATGGTTCTACTGTAGTTCTACTGTAATTCTACTGTAGTTCTACTGTTGTTCTACTGTTGTTCTACTATGGTTCTACTATGGTTCTACTGTAGTTCTACTGTAATTCTACTGTAGTTCTACTGTAGTTCTACTGTTGTTCTACTATAGTTCTATTGTAGTTCTACTGTAGTTTTACTACGATTATACTGCAGTTCTACTGCAGTTCTACTACGGTTCTACTATAGTTCTACTATAGTTCTACTATAGTTCTACTACGGTTCTACTCTATTTCTACTGTAGTTAGACTACGGTTCTACTATGATTCTACTGTAGTTCTACTACGGTTCTACTGCAGTTCTACTATGGTTCTACTCTTGTTCTACTGTAGTCTTACTACAATTCTACTGCAGTTCTACTGTAGTTCTACTATGGTTCTACTACAGTTCTACTCTATTTCTACTGTAGTTAGACTACGGTTCTACTATGATTCTACTGTAGTTCTACTACGGTTCTACTGCAGTTCTACTACGTTCTACTGTAGTTCTACTATGGTTCTACTCTTGTTCTACTGTAGTCTTACTACAATTCTACTGCAGTTCTACTGTAGTTCTACTACGGTTCTACTCTCGTTCTACTGTAGTTAGATTACGATTCTACTGCAGTTCTACTGTAGTTCTACTACAGTTCTAGTCTAGTTCTACTGTGATTCTACAGTTAATGTCCTGAAACTCTTTTACAACTGCAGCTGTAATATTTGTGTGTCCTTGTTCTACTGTGGTTCTACTATACCTAGCACACTGCTGTAGTTCTGGTTCTGTTGTTCCTAATGTTGGGTTCTGTTGGTTCTTCAGGGTACTCAAGGGATTGAAGGAGTCTGTGGAAGGCAAGGACTGCCGGTAAGTTTAGATATCTGATCAAACCTCTGGAACTTCTGGCTAACGGAACATTGGGTTCTTCTAAACACAGTGTTCTGCTTAAGACTGTGTTCTACTGAAAATATAGTTCTCTTGGACACAGGGTTCTCCTGAACACAAGGTTCTCCTGAACATAAGGTTCTCTTGAACACAAGGTTCTCCTTAACATAAGGTTCTCTTGAACACAAGGTTCTCCTTAACACAAGGTTCTCCTGAACATAAGGTTCTCTTGAACACAAGGTTCTCCTTAACACAAGGTTCTCTTGAACACAAGGTTCTCCTTAACATAAGGTTCTCTTGAACACAAGGTTCTCCTTAACATAAGGTTCTCTTGAACACAAGGTTCTCTTGAACACAAGGTTCTCCTTAACATAAGGTTCTCTTGAACACAAGGTTTTCCTTAACATAAGGTTCTCTTGAACACAGGGTTCTCCTGAACATAAGGTTCTCTTGAACACAAGGTTCTCTTGAACACAAGGTTCTCCTTAACATAAGGTTATCTTGAACACAGGGTTCTCCTGAACATAAGGTTCTCTTGAACACAAGGTTCTCTTGAACACAGGGTTCTCTTGAACACAGGTTGAAATGAACTCATGTTTAAAGAATGTGTGCAGGTTGAACCTGATTGATCTACATTATTCATCAAGTGAGAACATAATATTATTGATCACTTATTGCTTGTTCTGAATGTGGAACGTGTGGAACGTGGAGGTGATGATGTTTGTGGTTTCAGGGTTTAGACGCTCTCCCAGGGATCAAAGGAGAAAAAGGGATTGTGGGATTTCCTGGTCCCAGAGTGAGTGAAGCCTTCCTTCACCTTATTGATCAGAATACTGAGGGCTTCCTGATCCATAACCTGATCATTGAAACATAAATTATTGTGCAATGCGTTTGTGTCTCAGGGATTCTTTGGTCACTCTGGTCTGCCCGGCGACAGAGGATTCACGGTGAGTTAACTCTGTGAAAATGTAAAAGCTGCTCTAATAATAATAATTCTTAAAACTACGACTTACTAATTATATAACTTTATGACCGGTAGTTTGATTACAGACCTGTCAGCCAATCAGAAACCGGGATTTTCCCTCTTGTATTGTGTGTGTTTTAGGGCATTCGAGGAAGTCCAGGTCTCCCAGGTCTGATTGGACGAGAGGGTCCGAAGGTCAGTCTGACCAATCACAGACAGGGATGGAATAACCAGGGGCTCCTCTGATTGGTCGCTTTGAATCCTGACATGGGACTCTCAGATTTAGCGTCTTTATGATATCACAACATTTTATTGCGATATCTACCAAATCCGACATATTACTTTTCGTAGGTTTAGCTCTGAACGCTGGATGAGTGGACAAAGGAACACAAAGGAACACAAAGGAACATCAGAAGTACAAGACGGCTTCATAAATATGTTTTGCATTGCAGGGCATGATAGGAGATCTGGGTCCGAAAGGCCTCCCTCAGGACGTGGACGTCACACACTCGGGTACAGGTCTATACACACCACCCATCAGCTGACGGGTCACCTGGGCTGTTGTCAGCTGACTGCCTCCTGTCTTCCAGGTGACGTTGGAGGCCCCGGGGCCCCTGGACCAAGGGGCCCTCCAGGAGACCTGGGGCTGATGGGAATGCACGGCCCCACCGGAGGCCCCGGCCGATCCATACCTGGTCAGTACCTGCAGCACGTTCACGGTTTCATCCATATTCAAGGCGGTAAGACAAGGAATCGAGTTCTCTGTCGTTCCTCTTCAGGTCCGACAGGTGTTGTGGGTCAGAGGGGTGGTCCAGGATCCAAAGGGGACAAAGGAGATCCAGGTCAGGCTTATAGAGACAGACCCACACCTGGAGAACCTGGGAAACCAGGACATCCTGGACCCAGAGGACTGAAAGGAAAGCAGGGGAGACCAGGTACCAGAGGTTTTATACCTGTGCTCTCTCAACCTGTCCGTCAGAACCACCTGATGATGTCATGAGCTAAAGTTATTTAAATCTGCTCGCTGAAGTTGTTGTTGTGTTATAATATTGATAATCAATAGCGATCACTTCCTGTTGTGGTCCTGCTGACTTCCTGTTGTTCTCTTAAGGTAGTTACTGTCTTCCCGGGGCCCCAGGAGAGTCTGGAGATCCAGGTGATCAGGGTTTCCCGGGGACCCAAGGCTTCCTAGGGTTCAAAGGTCAGTGTCTGGACATATTGATTGATTGAGAATCAATTATTAGTGTCAGCTGATTCAATTTGACAAACAGATCAAAATGAAATGAAAACTTTTATGAAGTTTGTTTTCATCCACTTGTTTTAATGAGCGTTTTCAATTTGCACATAAATCTTAAAGAAAGAGGTGACATTTAAAAAACTGTAAATATCTGTGTTGGTGTTGTGTTTATGTTTTAATGGAAAGAGCAGAGGCCCCAGAACGTGTCCCTGGGGAACCCCACATGTTTAAAATCTATGTGTGTTTCAGGTAGTCCTGGCGACTGTTCTTGCGGCCCCCCAGTCGTACTGAGGGGCCCCCCCGGCCGTGTGGGGGACTCAGGGTCTCCAGGGTTTCCAGGATCTCTAGGGGCCCTGGGGCTGAGAGGAGAGAAAGGTTTACTTGGAGACCCAGGAGAGCGTGGACATCAGGTGAGTCGCCAGACAACAGGGTCAGGGGTCGGAGGTCAGCGACCAGTTAGTTTAGGAGCTGTTCTTGATCCGATGTGAGGTCAAAGGTCAGGTCATATAATTGTAAAGCCCTCTCAGGGGAGTTTGTAATTTGTGATTTTGGTGTCACGGAGCGGGAACTGTGGAGGAGGACTCGGACGCAGAGTAGAGGTTTAACTAACAGTTATTTATTTTTAACAAAAACTCAAAGGGAAAAATCCTGGAAATGAATAAGTCCTCCGAAGAGGGATGAACGGGAATATGCTCAACAAAACGGGAGCCTGCAAAAATAATTATCTACAACTAGGTTCGGCCTAGACAAAACTGAGACCTGGACTTGACCATGACATAAGGCACAGGACAAGGGGAGACACCGACTATAAGGACACATGAGGGAAGTGGGGAAACAGGAATCAGGGCAAGGAACCTGAAACGAGAGGAAGGAGAGTTAATTTCCAAAATAAAACAGGAAGTAACAAACAAACATGGAGACAGGACAAACACTCAACTTGACATAAAGGTGTGACATTTGGGCTCTACAAAATAAACTGAATTGAATTAGTTGGATTGGATCATTTACTGGTTGATGGTTTTGTTTGCAGGGTTTGGGCGGATTTCCAGGTGTCAAAGGGTTCAAAGGTCAGAAGGGAGATTTCACTGTGGTGGATTTTAAAGGTGAGGTTTGACCTTTACTTCACCCACCTGAGAAGACTTCCTGTCAGTGTTTCTTTGGTTCTGAACAGACTTTTGTCTCCAGGTGAGAAAGGAAACCCGGGCCAGCAGGGCCCTCCAGGCAGACAAGGATTTTCAGGGAGGAAAGGACTCAATGGGCCCCCAGGGGCCCCTGGAAACCCCGGCCTAGAGGTTAGTCAGTCAATCTGGATGAACTCACACTGTTGGACTTTGAAAACCTTGAAGACCAACAAGACTTTTGTCTTCTGTTTCTTTTCAGGGTGAAAGTTTCGCCAGTTCTCATGGAGAAAGGGGCTTCCCTGGACATCCGGGGCTAAAGGGCTTATCAGGGCCTTCAGGCACCCCCGGGCGAGGTGTAGTCGGTGCAGTAGGACAACGTGGTGACCCTGGGGACCCGGGACCTGAAGGACTCCCAGGCCCCTCAGGACCGAAGGGGGTCAGAGGTAGATATGAATCTGAAGTTAACTTTGAATTAAGACTTAACTCATTACAACAATTTCATTACTTCAACTCTGACTCCTCTCAAGTCACATTTGACCCCTCCCACACCATGACTCTTCCTCTTCCTGTTTTACTCCTCCTCTTTATGCAGGGGACACTCTACCCTGTGTGCCCAGAAACCCCGGACCCCCCGGGGAGAAAGGAGACACTGGAGATGCAGGTAAACACCATCTACAACACCTGTCTGACTGCTTACCTGTCTGTCTTACTCCCTGTTAACCTGTATGTCTCTTCAGGTTACAAAGGACTGCCTGGTCCTCCAGGTTTTCGTGGCATCACTGGACCTGATGGACTTAAAGGGGACAAAGGCCGGCCTGGACTGCTTGGACAACCTGGACGACAAGGTACCAGAGCCCACCTGTGCCACACCAATACCTGTACCACACCTGTACCACACCAATACCTGTACCACACCTGTACCACACCAATACCTGTACCACACTTGTACCACACCAATACCTGTACCACACCAATACCTGTACCACACCAACACCTGTACCACATCAACACCTGTAGCACACCTATGCCACACCAATACCTGTACCACACCTGTACCACACCAACACCTGTAGCACACCTATACCACACCAATACCTGTACCACACCAACACCTGTACCACACCTATGCCACACCAATACCTGTACCACACCAATACCTGTAGCACACCTATACCACACCAATACCTGTACCACACCAACACCTGTACCACACCTATGCCACACCAATATCTGTACCACACCACTATCTGTACCACACCTGTACCACACCAACACCTGTACCACACCTATGCCACACCAATATCTGTACCACACCAATACCTGTACCACACCTATGCCACACCAATACCTGTACAACACCAATACCTGTACCACACCTGTACCACACCAATACCTGTACCACACATATGCCACACCAATACCTGTACCACACCTGTACCACACCAAAACCTGTACCACACCTATGCCACACCAATACCTGTACAACACCAATACCTGTACCACACCTGTACCACACCAATACCTGTACCACACATATGCCACACCAATACCTGTACCACACCTGTACCACACCAATACCTGTACCACACCTATGCCACACCAATACCTGTACCACACCTGTACCACACCAATACCTGTACCACACCTGTACCACACCAAAACCTGTACCACACCTATGCCACACCAATACCTGTACCACACCAATACATGTACCACACCTGTGACAAACCTGTACCACACCCGGCCACATCTGTCCTGTACATTGTCCATGACTTCATCTTTACACACATCCTCTCCTCCTCCTGCAGGACCTTCGGGTTCTGTTGGTGATACCGGAGAAGAAGGACCTGAAGGCTTCAGTTATGGTGGAGATCCAGGTAGAGTAGGGACACCTGTCCGTCTGTGAAATTACTCTCAATGTCATTGTCTGTTGACCCCCTTTATGAATCAAACATAGTTATTTTAAACTGTTGTCATTATGTTAACCAGGTTCTGCGGGGCTCCCGGGCTCTTCTGGACTCAGGGGCCCAGCAGGAGACTCTGAAGTTGGGCCCTCAGGACCCATTGGCTTCCCAGGACAACTGGGCTCTCCGGGACCTAAAGGAGTCCCTGGCCCCCCCGGCATCAGTGGACTAAAAGGTGAAGTACTGGACATGAATATCAATAAATGAATAAAAACAACCGGGTTTAGTTTTGAAATAATTAGGAGTTCCCAAAAATGGTCAAATGTAAATTCATGTAATGATAATTATTTCCTGGGTTTGTCCAGGAGTCCTGGGTCTGGCTGGGGGCCCCGGTGTGCAGGGCCAGAGAGGACAGGATGGGGCCCCAGGTAAAACTGGCCCTCAGGGGCCCACATCTGACTTCTGTGACGCAGGAAAATCTGGTTCCAGGGGCCTTTTTGGCCCTCAAGGACCCATAGGGCCCCCAGGTAAATTATGCCTCCTAATTATGCTGACTTTACTTTATTTACTTAATTTACGTTACTTACTTTCATCATATCATATTTATGTTCAGGTTTTTACGGGGAGAAAGGTGAGATCGGGCAGGGGGGTCTTCCAGATTATGGCCCTAAAGGCCCTCAAGGCAAACCAGGCTCTTCAGGTTTCCCGGGGTACACGGGGCCCCAGGGCCCCCCTGGTCCCGGCGGAGACTCTGGACTGCTGGGGCTCAGTGGTCAGACAGGTAAGCGCCTTCAACCAAAACACCTGAGTCTAGATGTTTCTTGATTACAGGTTCACAGAAATACTAACCGTCTATTTCAGGTCTGATGGGGCCGCGGGGCCAGGACGGAGGGCCAGGGGCCCCTGGACAGACCGGGGCCCTCGGAGCCACGGGGAGGAAGGGGGAGAGAGGGTCCAACGGACGAGACGGAGGTCCAGGATGTGAGGGTCGGAAAGGAGAGAAAGGTACTCAGTATTTCTACAACACTGTTATAGGACCACTATAGTACTACTATTGTACTGGGATGAACCCATGTGTGTCCCCTACAGGTTGTAAAGGGGCCCTGGGGCCTCCAGGAGAGACCAAGGGTGTCCCCATCAAAGGAGAGAGAGGAACAGAAGGACCCTCTGGAATCAACGGCTTTCCTGGACCACGAGGTCAGAGCCACAGGCTGTTTATAGGAAGTGACGTCAGAGCCATGACGTCTCTTATTGGTTTCTGGATATTAAGAAGCCTCCAGTTTACGTATACCACTCTGCTGTCGGCCTGTCAATCACCTTGTAGCCCCGCCCTAAAGCGTTTAGCCCTAAAGCGTTTTGCTTTATGTTCTGTTTGAGTCTAAATGAACATCACAAGACTTGAAACTAGAGATTGAGACCATAAACTAATGTTTACAATGTTTACTGAGGGAATACATCAAGAGAAGTAGAGTCATTTATATAGACTTCTATACAACCAGAGGAGTCGCCCCCTGGTGGTCAGTAGAGAGAATGCAGCTTTAACACATGAAGCATAGACTTCTATACAACCAGAGGAGTCGCCCCCTGGTGGTCAGTAGAGAGAATGCAGCTTTAAAACATGAAGCATAGACTTCTATACAACCAGAGGAGTCGCCCCCTGGTGGTCAGTAGAGAGAATGCAGCTTTAAAACATGAAGCATAGACTTCTATACAACCAGAGGAGTCGCCCCCTGGTGGTCAGTAGAGAGAATGCAGCTTTAACACATGAAGCATAGACTTCTATACAACCAGAGGAGTCGCCCCCTGGTGGTCAGGAGAGAGAATGCAGTTTAAAGAACTGGAGGTTTGTTTTACTGGTTAGAAGCGGAGAGACTTGATCAGAGTTAGATTGGTTTGGCCTACATAAGTCAACGATAATAATACCGGCAAAACTGAACTCCATAAAAGCTTCTTCGTAATGCTGAAGGTTGAGTTTCCCATGATGCCGTGCCTGTCTCTGTGACGCGTGATCGGACCCTCCGGTGAAGGTTTTAACATTAAATTCACTCTCTACAGGAAATAAAGGTGTGCGAGGAGCTGCTGGTAAGCCGGGGTATCTGGGCATCAACGGACCCACAGACATCGTAGGACTTCTGGGACCACCTGGGCCCTACGGACAACCAGGACCTTCAGGATCGCCTGGACGTACAGGACCACCAGGATTCATCGGCTTTCCAGGGGAGACCGGAGATCAGGTAAGATAGATGTTTGTTTTAAGTTTAAAGATTAGAGCCTAACAACCAGAACCCGCTTTTGTTAAATATTCAGAAATCTTCATCTTTTTTGGTTGCAGGGTGACCTGGGATGTCCAGGAAAAGTTGGAGAACCTGGTCGCCAAGGATGTACTGGATCCAAAGGTATCAACTAACCCAAACCCCCCACCGAGACTTTGATGAAATACTGAGCGATTTCAGGGGTTTTATCTCAATGTGTGATGTTTCCTTTTGGGTTTCAGGTGATAAAGGAGACTCCTTCGGTTGTTCTGGTCCACCTGGAGACAACGGGCCTCCTGGAGACTTTGGACCCTTAGGTAAGGATCTGGTTCAGCTGCAGTGAATAAAGATGATCAGCAACATGACTTGAACAGTTTCTTGGTGAATCAGCTGTTTGTCTCTTTCAGGACCTCGCGGACCTCACGGACTTCCTGGAGGACCCGGTTTTATTGGGGGTCCAGGACAAAGAGGATGCAAAGGAGATCAAGGCCAGCAGGGGGAACTGGGCCCACCAGGTACAGAAGCTTGCCTGGGCCTCGTCAAGTCTTTACACATTTTTTTCTAACATGAAGTCATGTGACCTACTCCTTTAGACTCTTTAGCATCCAACAGAGGGGCGTTCACTGACCTGTTTTACAAATCAGAGAACTAAACACTGCTGTTAAACACAGACTTCATTTCAGACGTCTGAATTAAAACACATGTCTCTCTACCTGTCTCTCTGTCTGTCTGTGTGTCTGTCTCTCTGTCTCTCTCTCTGTCTGTCTGTCTGTCTGTCTGTCTCTCTGTCTGTCTGTCTGTCTGTCTCTCTGTCTCTCTGTCTGTCTGATTTATTCCAGGTGTGGTCGGTCCGTCGGGTCCCAGAGGCCGTTCTGGTCTTCCAGGTCTTCCTGGTAATGCGGGTGCTGATGGTCCTCCAGGACCTGCAGGCTTCCTGGGACTTCCAGGTCAGAGCTGCTGTCTCACGTGACTTCTTTAACTCTATAAAGAACTTTTTATTGTGACGCGTCTCCGGATATCTGACAAACACATTATAAAAACCAGACCACACCTGGACCCGGATCACATTTAGACCTCAGTACACAACGTCGGTACACTTTGGTCTTCCTGCTATCTGTCAAAATAAAAGCTGTGAGGAGGTGATACGTCTAGAGTTACAGTTTTCTACCATTGTTTGTTGTTTCTTTTGCCTAGACATATTATTATATGTAGACTTATTTATTATTATTATTATATATAAACTTATTTCAGTGCGTCAAAATAAGTTAACTTTTGTTTTTTATGAATGTTTTTGGTGTGTCAGGTCCTCCTGGACCACTGGGCCTTCACGGACTGGACGGACTCAAGGGAGTGAAGGGGGACATGGGGACCAGAGGTACCGGTCTGAGGACTCACTCTCATACACGTCATGTGACCAAAGTGCAGTTCAACTCATCTTAAGCTTTAGGCTCGGCCAAACAGGAAGTGAAACAGCCTCTGTGTCCAGTAGCACCGCGAGTCCAGAGCTTTAACCTCCAGCCTCGAAGCCTCGAAGCCTCGAAGCCTCAAAGCCTCAAAGCTGTCGTCAAGTTGAGCCGTTGAAGAAGTTTGGACAAAACTTTATTAGGAAAAAGAGACGCAACTGAAGTTGTGGTGTTGTGAAGTTGGTACTTCTGATTACCAATCAACATTTATTTATTTAATTCTCTGAAAAAACTATAACGGTTAAAGTTAGGATGAGACCGAAATGTCTGCGTTTCTTATTATTGATCAATAATCATCTCAATGATATTAATATCCGTCCTAGTCTTTGCTTTTATTTTGTGTTTTGACTTCATCTGAACATATTGATGGTGGTTTTAGATTCAAAAGATAAATGAAGGGTCAAAAATGCATTGTGTGAAACTTATTGAACATTTGTTCCAGAAATAATTCATTTTATAAAGTTGAGTCATCAGCATCACTTTTCTCTGTTTAGGTCTGGGGGAATCGGGTGATCCAGGTTCTCTTGGTCTTCCAGGGGATAAAGGTCCTCCAGGTCCCCCGGGACACATTGGTTCATCACAGCATGGCCCACCGGGACCCAGAGGCCCCCCAGGACCCAAAGGTCTGTGGCAGTGTGTCGGTGTCAGGATGTGACCGACCAGCAGTGACCCATCAGTTTGACTGATGGCTCTTTATGTGTCGTAGGACCACAAGGGGATTTGGGACCTCCAGGTAAACCTGGACCAGACTGTAAAGGTCCAATCCCAGGGACTCTTGGAGATCCTGGTCCTACTGGAATAGATGGAGAACCAGGTCAGACTTTAACTTTTGGGTTTAATCAACTTATATAAATCACACTGGATGACCTCTGAACTTTGTTTGATGTTTCAGGGTGTTCTGGTGAGGTGGGGGATCCGGGTCAGAACCCTCCAGTACCTGGAGATGATGGGGACAACGGGGACACAGGGTGCCAGGGGCCAGGGGGCCTTCAAGGACCTCAGGGGCCCGAAGGTCTGCCAGGCATCACCGGAAATCCGGGATTGAAAGGTCAGACTGTCTTTTCTTTCAATCTTTAAAGGTGCTAAACACAAAATATCTGTTGCCTCCATATGGCTCTCAACATGGCGGCGGCTCACAGCTAACAGTGCTAACAACAGAGCTAACAGTGGTAATCGTAAAAAAATGTTTTAAAAGAAAAAATGTATTGAGCAGAATAATCCAGTTCCTCAAAGTTGAGCTTCATGAAGATCAGAAGAACAGGAAGTCTCTTTGTTCTTTACTCTGTTTTCATCTTTTATTATTGGTCCTCATTTGAAGTGAAAGAATGATCATGGTCTTTATGCTCAGAACATCTTATCATGAACTTGGTTTCATCTTGGTGTGAGATCAGGTCTGCGGGGGTCTTCTGGTCTGATGGGCCTACCTGGTAATAGGGGTCCTAGAGGCTGTACCGGTCCCGGTGGGCCTCCAGGACCAAAGGGATCCACTGGACCGGTGGGTCCAAAGGGGGAGATGGGACGAGTCTCATCTTGCCCCACTTACCCTCCTGCGACGCCAGGTCCTCCAGGTCCCCCTGGGTCCCCCGGTCTGGATGGAGATGTCGGCGTCCAGGGAGAAATCGGCCGGATAGGACCCAAAGGTGAGAAACAGTTGGTGGTCCAGGTCATGATAACTTTCATCATGTCCCATTCAGACTTGATCCTCCACCAAAGCCTCAAAAAGGTCTCAAAATATCTATGAAACTACAACTCGGTCTGCTGATCATGAAGGTGATTGATGATGTATTTCAGGTAAGAAGGGGGACATCGGGTTTGAGGGACCATCAGGCCCTGAGGGGCCTGATGGTCCAGATGGAGGCCGAGGAGAACCGGGCCGGCCGGGGGAGAGCGGAGTCGTGGGAGCCCAAGGTGAGACCTGGACCCGTCTCTCTGACTCTCTGGTAGTCACAGTCGTTGTGTATCTGTGTGGGTTTGTTTTGTTGATTTAACTTCCTGTGGTCTTTGTGTCTCAGGTGATCCTGGTCCAATGGGTGACCGCGGCCCTCGTGGACCAACCAAAAACTTGAACTCTGGCTTCTTATTGGTGTTGCACAGCCAATCAAAGGCGGTTCCTTCCTGTCCACTCGACATGAAGGTCCTGTGGGTCGGATATAGTCTGCTGTACCTGGAGGGCCAGGAGAAGGCTCACACTCAGGATCTGGGTATATATATTATACACACACATATATATATATATATATATATATATATATATATATATATATATATGTATATACACATTACAGTGGCGGGCCGTGCATTTGAGACCCAGGCCTTCTGTGCTGAACACCCTAATCACCTCATTATGACGCCACAGCTTCAGGTTATTATTTGTTTCGTGTTTGACAAGTGAAATAAAATGTGAAATAAAATGTTACATGAAGCGCAAAACCTACAAATACACTAACTGCAGAGTGCAGACCCATAAATACGAGCATGATGGCATGCTCCACCAGCAGCTCCACCAGCAGCTCCACCAGCAGCTCCACCAGCAGCTCCACCAGCAGCTCCACCAACAGGTCTAACAAGAGGTCCACCAGCAGCTCCACCAACAGGTCTAACAGCAGGTCTAACAGCAGGTCCACCAACAGGTCTAACAACAGGTCTAACAACAGGTCCACCAGCAGCTCCACCAACAGGTCTAACAACAGGTCTAACAGCAGGTCCACCAGCAGCTCCACCAACAGGTCTAACAACAGGTCTAACAGCAGGTCCACCAGCAGCTCCACCAACAGGTCTAACAACAGGTCTAACAGCAGGTCCACCAGCAGCTCCACCAACAGGTCTAACAACAGGTCTAACAGCAGGTCCACCAGCAGCTCCACCAACAGGTCTAACAGCAGGTCCACCAGCAGCTCCACCAACAGGTCTAACAACAGGTCTAACAGCAGGTCCACCAGCAGCTCCACCAACAGGTCTAACAACAGGTCTAACAGCAGGTCCACCAGCAGCTCCACCAACAGGTATAACAAGAGGTCCACCAGCAGCTCCACCAACAGGTCTAACAGCAGGTCCACCAGCAGCTCCACCAACAGGTCTAACAACAGGTCCACCAGCAGCTCCACCAACAGGTCTAACAACAGGTCTAACAGCAGGTCCACCAGCAGCTCCACCAACAGGTCTAACAACAGGTCTAACAGCAGGTCCACCAGCAGCTCCACCAACAGGTCTAACAACAGGTCTAACAGCAGGTCCACCAGCAGCTCCACCAACAGGTCTAACAACAGGTCCACCAGCAGCTCCACCAACAGGTCTAACAACAGGTCTAACAGCAGGTCCACCAGCAGCTCCACCAACAGGTCTAACAACAGGTCTAACAGCAGCTCCACCAGCAGCTCCACCAACAGGTCTAACAACAGGTCTAACAGCAGGTCCACCAGCAGCTCCACCAACAGGTCTAACAACAGGTCTAACAGCAGGTCCACCAGCAGCTCCACCAACAGGTCTAAAAGCAGGTCCACCAGCAGCTCCACCAACAGGTCTAACAACAGGTCTAACAGCAGGTCCACCAGCAGCTCCACCAACAGGTCTAACAACAGGTCTAACAGCAGCTCCACCAGCAGCTCCACCAACAGGTCTAACAACAGGTCTAACAGCAGGTCCACCAGCAGCTCCACCAACAGGTCTAACAACAGGTCTAACAGCAGGTCCACCAGCAGCTCCACCAACAGGTCTAACAGCAGGTCCACCAGCAGCTCCACCAACAGGTCTAACAACAGGTCTAACAGCAGGTCCACCAGCAGCTCCACCAACAGGTCTAACAACAGGTCCACCAGCAGCTCCACCAACAGGTCTAACAACAGGTCTAACAGCAGGTCCACCAGCAGCTCCACCAACAGGTCTAACAACAGGTCTAACAGCAGCTCCACCAGCAGCTCCACAGTGACTGCGGTCTCCAAAAACAGTCAAGCCAGCCCGCAATTGTTTCCCCGGGACTCGTATATACGAGGCGTTACGGTACGAGCGTGTAAGAACTAACTTCAGAAAAAGAGCAGACTTCCGGTGAACGTAATCATCAGGAAATACGCATTTAAATACATATATAGTAATACATTTAAATAACTTGAGATTAATAGAGATGTCCATCAGAGACAATCAAGACATTCTGATGTTTGATTTCTAAATGAGAGCCCCTGAAAATCTCTTTCCTGAGCTGACTTCAAATCAGCTCACGAGGCAATTTATGTCTAACTTTAGATAATATTTAAAAAAGAATGACCCATAGTTATGAAATCATTCCACTTCAGGTCCATAGTAGACCATCTCAGGATGTCCATCAGAGACAATCAAGACATTCTGATGTTTCATTTCAAGTTGAGAGGCTGTCAAAAAGGTTGAAAAGGGTCCCCAGAAATCCTGCTAGAGAACTCTCCTGACTGACCCCTGAGCTCCTAGTTGTCTCTGAAATCCCCCTGACTGCCTGATGTTGTTCATTACGCTCATAATATGTTCCTGTGTTCATTTATGTCATTATCAGTAGATAGTAAAGTAAAAACCACGACTATGGTCATAATTATTAGACACACAGAGACACCTCCCTATCTACAAACACCTTTTTACACACACAAAAATGGTGTGAAATATTTTTAAACCCCAAAAAAGAAATTACACCATCAAGTTCAAATGTGGTGTAGTCATCTATGTGTTTTTCGAAGTGGAGGCTGGCTGACTGTTTTTCGAAGTGGAGGCTGGCTGACTGTTTTTCGAAGTGGAGGCTGGCTAACTGTTTTTCGAAGTGGAGGCTGGCTGACTGTTTTTCGAAGTAGAGGCTGGCTAACTGTTTTTCGAAGTGGAGGCTGGCTGACTGTTTTTCGAAGTGGAGGCTGGCTGACTGTTTTTCGAAGTGGAGGCTGGCTGACTGTTTTTCGAAGTGGAGGCTGGCTGACTGTTTTTCGAAGTGGAGGCTGGCTGACTTTATTTTTCGAAGTGGAGGCTGGCTAACTGTTTTTCGAAGTGGAGGCTTGGTGACTGTTTTTCGAAGTGGAGGCTGGCTGACTGTTTTTCGAAGTGGAGGCTGGCTGACTGTTTTTTGAAGTGGAGGCTGGCTGACTTTGTTTTTCGAAGTGGAGGCTGGCTGACTTTGTTTTTCGAAGTGGAGGCTGGCTGACTGTTTTTCGAAGTGGAGGCTGGCTGACTTTGTTTTTCGAAGTGGAGGCTGGCTAACTGTTTTTCGAAGTGGAGGCTTGGTGACTGTTTTTCGAAGTGGAGGCTGGCTGACTGTTTTTCGAAGTGGAGGCTGGCTGACTGTTTTTCGAAGTGGAGGCTGGCTGACTGTTTTTCGAAGTGGAGGCTGGCTGACTGTGTTTTTCGAAGTGGAGGCTGGCTGACTTTGTTTTTCGAAGTGGAGGCTGGCTGACTGTTTTTTTCGAAGTGGAGGCTGGCTGACTGTTTTTCGAAGTGGAGGCTGGCTGACTTTGTTTTTCGAAGTGGAGGCTGGCTAACTGTTTTTCGAAGTGGAGGCTTGGTGACTGTTTTTCGAAGTGGAGGCTGGCTGACTGTTTTTCGAAGTGGAGGCTGGCTGGCTGACTGTTTTTCGAAGTGGAGGCTGGCTGACTTTGTTTTTCGAAGTGGAGGCTGGCTAACTGTTTTTCGAAGTGGAGGCTTGGTCACTGTTTTTCGAAGTGGAGGCTGGCTGACTGTTTTTCGAAGTGGAGGCTGGCTAACTGTTTTTCGAAGTGGAGGCTGGCTGACTGTTTTTCGAAGTAGAGGCTGGCTAACTGTTTTTCGAAGTGGAGGCTGGCTGACTGTTTTTCGAAGTGGAGGCTGGCTGACTGTTTTTCGAAGTGGAGGCTGGCTGACTGTTTTTCGAAGTGGAGGCTGGCTAACTGTTTTTCGAAGTGGAGGCTGGCTGACTGTTTTTCGAAGTGGAGGCTGGCTGACTGTTTTTCGAAGTGGAGGCTGGCTGACTTTGTTTTTCGAAGTGGAGGCTGGCTGACTGTTTTTTTCGAAGTGGAGGCTGGCTAACTGTTTTTCGAAGTGGAGGCTTGGTGACTGTTTTTCGAAGTGGAGGCTGGCTGACTGTTTTTCGAAGTGGAGGCTGGCTGACTGTTTTTCGAAGTGGAGGCTGGCTGACTGTTTTTCGAAGTGGAGGCTGGCTGACTTTGTTTTTCGAAGTGGAGGCTGGCTGACTTTGTTTTTCGAAGTGGAGGCTGGCTGACTGTTTTTTTCGAAGTGGAGGCTGGCTGACTGTTTTTCGAAGTGGAGGCTGGCTGACTTTGTTTTTCGAAGTGGAGGCTGGCTGACTGTTTTTCGAAGTGGAGGCTGGCTGACTGTTTTTCGAAGTGGAGGCTGGCTGACTGTTTTTCGAAGTGGAGGCTGGCTGACTTTGTTTTTCGAAGTGGAGGCTGGCTGACTTTGTTTTTCGAAGTGGAGGCTGGCTGACTGTTTTTTTCGAAGTGGAGGCTGGCTGACTGTTTTTCGAAGTGGAGGCTGGCTGACTTTGTTTTTCGAAGTGGAGGCTGGCTGACTGTTTTTCGAAGTGGAGGCTGGCTGACTGTTTTTCGAAGTGGAGGCTGGCTTGTCCGCTCCACAGTGGCAGTAAACACCAAGACGCTCAGTCCAAATTAAAGGCATTCCCAGCAATACAGTTGGCAACTCTTCTCCGATGCTCATCCAGGAAGTTCGTAGTTGGCGAACTGAACGTGACGCATAGATGTTTTTTCCTGCTGGGTCCAGGCTGTTAGCTGTGGGGTCGGGCGGCCATGTGCTACGATTTCCTGCTTTTCCTCAAACGTCCTCCTTGAGAATAGCGGTTCTAGTCTTCCTCCTTCAGCCATAGATGAAAGAACTAAAATACTATAAATTCAATTACTTCTCGAAACAACAGTTTCAATAACATGAACCGTGCTATAGTTTCCTGTTAGACGACGAGTCACGGTAGCCGATTGACCATAAAAAAATTGAAATAAAAAATTAATAAAATAGCTATAACTTTGTGATTCTGTTTAGGCCTTCAGAGAAGGCTTTGAAGGCCCTGACGGCCACTGATATATGACTCATCAAGCAGGTCTGAAATAACCTCTATTGCTGCTTTGTTCATGTTGAGGAACTTCATGACATCATGGAAGGTTCACTCGTCTCCAAGTGCAGCTGTATGCACATCAAATAAACCTTTTAGATTTAACATGAATAAGACAATCGGGTTTGATCGGTGCTAAGCTACGCTAACATGGTAGCAGGTTGATGTAGGCTGAAGTGTGGGTATTGTTTGTACCATATGGTTCATACACGTATATTTAGACACAGTTGTATCTGGTCTGTATACTAATATGACGTATCGTAGACAGATACAATAATGTTTTCAGACACGAGCATCCCACGGCCGATCGGCTTCATCGACACACAAGTTGAACATATTTTTCCTCGTCACAAAGACAGGAAGTGGAAATGGAAGCAGGTTCCGGTGCCTTTTAGGCTATTGTGCCGTGATCCAGAACACCGGCGTGTCTTAGGCCCCCGTCAGTCACTCATTGTGGGTTAGATTGTTGTGTGTCAAGAGGCTCAGATGGACAGACAGATGTATCCGGTAATTTTTCAAAATAAAACATATTTTTGAACTTCAATCAATCAAAAGGTTCTGTGCGGTACCAAGGGACCTATGGACCAGTACCAGGCCGCTGCCCTAGAGGACCACACACACTATGTTCCTTCATGAGAATCTAGATGTTTGAGATGCTGAAGTGAGCTGTCGATGGTCTACCTCTCTCCAGGTCAGGCGGGGTCGTGCATGCGGGTCTTCTCCACAATGCCGTTCTCCTCCTGCAACATGGGAACCTGCTCCTACGCCAGTCGGAACGATAAATCCTATTGGCTGTCAACGACGGCGGCCGTCCCCAGTATTCCGGTGGGCGGAGCCTCCATCGAAGACCACATCAGCCGCTGCGTGGTGTGTGAAGCCCCCTCCTCACCTGTCGCTCTGCACAGCCAGACCTCTGGCCAGCCAGACTGCCCCCCCAACTGGAGGAGCCTGTGGACCGGATACTCTTTCCTCATGGTGGGTACTGCAGTCCAGAAGTACTACTAGCACTGTTATACTATCTTCTAATACTGAGAATACTACTACTACTAAAGTGAATACTACTGCTAATACCACTGCCGCTAGCACATACACGAATGAAGGCAATACTACCACTAATACTATAACTAGTACTCCTACTGCAGTGCTCTGTGTGTGCCCTCACATGCTGTAGTTGTATTGTTGTATCCAGGAAACTAACTCTCTCAGCTCAAATCTCTCAGCTCCTGCTGATGGTGGTGATGATGTCATTTCCTGTGTGTGTTGCAGCACACGGGAGCCGGCGACGAGGGCGGCGGCCAGTCTCTGACATCATCTGGCAGCTGCCTGGCGGACTTCAGGGCCCAGCCCTTCGTCGAGTGCCAGGGGCCCCGAGGAACCTGCCACTACTTCGCCAACATCTACAGCTTCTGGCTGACGCGGGTGGAGACGACGGCCTCCGAGCTCGACCACGGTGCCTCCACCACGCTGACGGAGGGCTGGCAGCAGAGGGAGAGCATCGGGAGGTGCAGCGTCTGCATGAGGGAATGAGGAGGAGGAGGAGCCTCCTCTTCCTCCTCCTCTTCCTGCAGAGCCTGAGAGGACAAACAGGAAGAGACTCTTTGGTTTGTCTCTGTGAGGAGAAACTGTCATGTTAAAGATAACGCCGTCAATCAACCAACCAATCAACCAACCAACCAACCAATCAAAAAACCAAAAAACCAACCAATCAACCAAAAAACCAACCAATCAACCAACTAACCAAACAACCAATCAACCAAAACACCAAACAATCAACCAACCAACTAACAATCAACCAATCAACCAACCAATCAACCAAAAATCAACCAATCAACCAACCAATCAACCAAAAAACCAAACAATCAACCAACCAACTAACAATCAACCAATCAACCAATCAACCAACCAACTAACCAACCAATCAACCAACCAACCAACTAACTAACCAACCAACCAATCAACCAAAAAACCAACCAACCAATCAACCAATCAAACAACCAATCAACCAAACAACCAATCAACCAACCAACCAACCAATCAACCAACCAACCAACCAATCAATCAACCAATAAACCAACCAATCAAACAATAAAATGTTATAAAATCAATAAGAGGTTGGCAGATTGACTGGTTCGATCACGTTAGACTTTATCCACTCTGACAAAGTCGTTAACCTGGTTAATGCAGCTTTAACTAGAATTATGATGACATAATGTTTCTTCTCTTTTATTTTATACTAATACAAATGTTTCTCGAGCGTTTAAACAATAATTGTGTCTCAGTTCATCGGAAGTGAAACTGATACGACTTCCAGTTCAATCCAGCAGGGGGCAGTCACTATGCTTTCGACCAGAAACTATGTCAAATATAAAGATATATATATAATATATCATTTGATCATCCTTCAGACTGTCGTGGTGAGACGTGGTGCCGTCTACGTCCACCAGCGGGCGCTAAATAAATATTTAAATCCTGCACGTCAGTGTTTCGCTCAATATTATTATTAATTTTGATGAAATTAAAATATTGCATATTAACTTGGATATAACTCTCACTAACAAAATGTGTCATCATATTTCTTATGTTTATCACTCAAACTCTCATTTGCTCAGTAAACCAGATTGGATGACATTTATTTTGAAAATTAAAAAAATGCAGCCGGCTGATTGGTTGGTGGCGTTGAGTGAACTTCAGCCTCGCCTCCAGAAGTGAAAGTGCATCCTGATTGGTCAGCAGGGAGGTAGTGACTGCGTGTCATTGGTCCGTCAGTATTCTGTTAACAAACTGGGAGCCAATCGCGTGAGAAGCTGTGAATATGTTTGGCTTTAAACCTTTAAACGTGTTTTTTGTTCCAGTTTTCTTTCAGACGAGTTCTTTATTCATGTTCTTCAGTTTCAGTGTAAAAACTAAGAGAGCGGCGAGTTGTGACCATCAGTCCCAAACCAGGACCATGCAAGACCAGAGCCACGCAGGACTAGGACCAGAAGCTGATGTTAAATCTTCCACTTTGTGGATTTAATGATTCAGTTCAATGTTATTAATAGAGTACAATGAATATTGATCTGATCCTTTAAACAAACTAAAGATGTTTGAATTTCAAAGTTCACAGGACGAACTTCCTGTTCTGGTCCTGAGTTGAAGGTTCCTGGTTTTTGTCCGATAACGGTTCAGTTTTGATTTCTGGTTCTGTTTCTGGTCCTGATTCTGGTCCATTTCCCATTTCTAATCCTGGTTCTGATCCGTATTCCGGTACTGGTTCTGGTCCTGGTCCTAGTTCTGGTTCTGGTCATGCGTTTGGTCCTGGTTCTGGTCTTGATTCTAGTCCTGTTTCTAGAATGGGTTCTGGTGCTGGTTCTCGTCCTGGTTCCGGTCCTGGTCATAGTCCTGGTTCTTTAGTCAAGGTGCCGGTCCTGGTTCTGGTCCTGGTTCTGCATTATCTTGCTCAGATTTGTAAATATATTGGAACTCAACCGTTTTATATTTTTACTGTAAATGTCATCAGAGTATTTATTTAGCATGAAATTAATGTTGGTGCTATTTGAGGTTTAATTTGTTTATTTTGGTAACGATGACATGGTGGAACCCGCCCTCCTTCAAAATAAAATGCACAAATATAAACATGTTAATGAGGAGGACTCTGATCTATATTTTGTTTTAGTTTTTTACGATCCGGAAACGATTCGTTGTTTCAAGATGAAACAAACACTTAATTTGACTACACCTCCCATGATGCTTTGCTTTGAAAGGAGGCCTGGAGGAGGCCTGAAGACCAAACACAGCTCAGCAGTAAATCCTCTTTAATCAGATGAGGAAGTTGGTGTTAAAAAGTGGGCGGGGCTTCGTTATTACCTTTGTGTGTGTGTGTGTGTGTGTGTGTGGGGTAGGGGGGGGGGGGGGTCATCAATGTACTTTTATTGTCTGTGATATTTTAATCTCTGTAGAAGGAAACTTCTCACTAACACTTGTGAAGCATTTTATTCTCTGTAGATGGAAAACTCTTCAATAAATCGCATAAAATTCGCTGAGTTTTTATTTCAGTCCAAAGGTTTACTTGTGAAGAATTAGTTATTATTAGAACATATTCAAACGATCTCAGTAAAAACAAAAGGTGGCCAAAATATTGGAAAAGATATTAGAAATTATCCCCAAAATATTTAAAAAGAAAAGAAAGTAAAATGAAAAATACAAATTAGTATTATTTACAATAAATAAAAAGTAATAATTTCTCATTTGAAATAAAAAAATGTTTTTACTTCGAAAGTCCCGGCCGGAAGTTGTAGGTTGTGGAGGGGTACAGGTGTCTGTCCTCCAGGTGTCGCTGCTCGGAGCTCCACGCTGACCCGGTAATGAACGCTGTACCGGGGTCACCGGCTCGGTCATGGCGTGGAGGAGCTGCGCGGTTCTGCTCGGGCGGAGCGGACGAGACGTTCTACGGAGCTCCGCGACGGGGAACAGGTGACCACAGCCGGAGAGAGAGGCTCTGTCTGGGGGGACGGACCGGAAGTCTTCCGCTGATCTGATAGCTCTCTGTGTGTGTGTGTGTGTGTGTGTCTGTGTGTGTTAGCTCTCTGATAGCTCTCTGTGTGTGTGTCTGTGTGTGTTAGCTCTCTGTTAGCTCTCTGTGTGTGTGTGTGTGTGTTTTAGCTCTCTGTGACTCTGTTAGCTCTCTGTGACTCTGTTAGCTCTCTGTGACTCTGTTAGCTCTCTCTCTGTGTGTGTCTGTGTGTGTTAGCTCTCTGTTAGCTCTGTGTGTGTGTGTGTGTATTAGCTTTCTGTATGGCTCTGTTAGCTCTCTGTGTGTGGCTCTGTTAGCTCTGTGTGTGGTTCTGTTAGCTCTGTGTGTGTGGCTCTGTTAGCTCTCTCTGTGGCTCTGTTAGCTCTCTCTGTGGCTCTGTTAGCTCTCTCTGTGGCTCTGTTAGCTCTCTGTGTGGCTGTTAGCTCTGTGTGTGGCTCTGTTAGCTCTGTGTGTGGCTCTGTTAGCTCTCTGTGTGTGTGTGTGTCTGTTAGCTCTCTGATAGCTCTCTGTGTGTGTGTGTGTGTCTGTTAGCTCTCTGATAGCTCTCTGTGTGTGTGTGTGTGTGTCTGTGTGTGTTAGCTCTCTGTGTGTGTGTGTGTGTGTGTGTTTTAGCTCTCTGTGACTCTGTTAGCTCTCTGTGACTCTGTTAGCTCTCTCTCTGTGTGTGTCTGTGTGTGTTAGCTCTCTGTTAGCTCTGTGTGTGTATTAGCTTTCTGTATGGCTCTGTTAGCTCTCTCTGTGGCTCTGTTAGCTCTCTCTGTGGCTCTGTTAGCTCTGTGTGTGGCTGTTAGCTCTGTGTGTGGCTCTGTTAGCTCTCTGTGTGTGGCTCTGTTAGCTCTGTGTGTGGCTCTGTTAGCTCTGTGTGTGGCTCTGTTAGCTCTCTGTGTGTGGCTCTGTTAGCTCTGTGTGTGGCTCTGTTAGCTCTGTGTGTGGCTCTGTTAGCTCTCTCTGTGGCTCTGTTAGCTCTCTGTGTGTGGCTCTGTTAGCTCTGTGTGTGGCTCTGTTAGCTCTGTGTGTGGCTCTGTTAGCTCTCTGTGTGTGGCTCTGTTAGCTCTGTGTGTGGCTCTGTTAGCTCTGTGTGTGGCTCTGTTAGCTCTCTGTGTGTGGCTCTGTTAGCTCTGTGTGTGGCTCTGTTAGCTCTGTGTGTGGCTCTGTTAGCTCTCTCTCTGTGGCTCTGTTAGCTCTCTGTGTGTGTGGCTCTGTTAGCTCTGTGTGTGGCTCTGTTAGCTCTCTCTGTGGCTCTGTTAGCTCTCTGTGTGTGTGGCTCTGTTAGCTCTCTGTGTGTGTGGCTCTGTTAGCTCTCTGTGTGTGTGGCTCTGTTAGCTCTCTGTGTGTGTGGCTATGTTAGCTCTCTGTGTGTGGCTCTGTTAGCTCTCTCTGTGGCTCTGTTAGCTCTCTGTGTGTGTGGCTATGTTAGCTCTCTGTGTGTGTGGCTATGTTAGCTCTGTGTGTGGCTCTGTTAGCTCTCTCTGTGGCTCTGTTAGCTCTCTGTGTGTGTGGCTCTGTTAGCTCTCTGTGTGTGTGGCTATGTTAGCTCTCTGTGTGTGTGGCTATGTTAGCTCTCTGTGTGTGGCTCTGTTAGCTCTCTCTGTGGCTCTGTTAGCTCTCTGTGTGTGTGGCTATGTTAGCTCTCTGTGTGTGTGGCTATGTTAGCTCTCTGTGTGTGGCTCTGTTAGCTCTCTCTGTGGCTATGTTAGCTCTCTCTGTGGCTCTGTTAGCTCTCTGTGTGTGTGGCTATGTTAGCTCTCTGTGTGTGTGGCTATGTTAGCTCTCTGTGTGTGTGGCTATGTTAGCTCTCTGTGTGTGGCTCTGTTAGCTCTCGGTGTGTGGCTCTGTTAGCTCTCGGTGTGTGGCTCTGTTAGCTCTCGGTGTCTCTAACGTTGGCAGCTAGCGTACCTCAGGTTGTGTCTGTTGTTGAATAGTGCCGTTTGTCCACCAGGTGTCCTCACAGCTTTCAGCAGAGATGCGGCTTCAGGAAAGTCGCCAAGAAACCAGAATCCAAGAAGGTGGAGGAGGATCTGGTTCCCCCCCGCGCAGAGTCTTTGGAGGCTGCTGCCCAGCGCCGGAGCCCCGCCCCCCACACGGAGCATCGGGCTCCGCCTAGCTCCCCCCGGGCCTTCGGCCAGCTCCTCAGACCGCTCGTCTTCACCGTGGGGGTAAGGTCGAGACGTTTACCTGTTGGAGGTGATGTCACGGCGATGTCGCAGACAGGCGTTAACTCCATCTCAGTTTACAGGCTGCTCCTTTGGCGTGGCGGCCATCTGGCAGTACGAGTCTCTCAAGTCTCGAGTCCAGAACTACTTCGACGAGATCCGAGCCGATTGGCTGGAGAAGCTGCGACCTCAGAAACGAGGAGACGTCCGCAAAGAGGTTAGTCGGGTCTGAGTGGTCAATCACAGAGCAGGACACATATCTACAGGTTCTGCTGGTTCAGTCTGAGCCCTGATTGGCTGTTTATGTTTCAGATGAATCAATGGTGGAACAGCTTGAGTGAGGGTCAGAGGGCGGTCACAGGTGAGACAACATCCAAACAAACTGACGCACAAATTTACATTGAGAATCCTGATTGGACTTTAGTCTCATGGTGATAATCTTGACTATTATTAATAGTCTCTGTTGTTGGTTTCCCAGGGATCATTGCTGCTAACGCCATAGTGTTCTGCTGTTGGAGAGTTCCAGCTCTGCAGCGCTCCATGATCAAATACTTCACCTCCAACCCGGCATCCAGTGAGTCTGCATGCCCACTCTGTAACAACAGCTTGTTCAGGTCCTCAGGGTGGTGCGTTCAAGGCCCCATGTCCTTATCACGTTTAAGATTCAGCCTACAAACGGGTCAAACCAACAAGTGTGTAACTGTTGCTGACTGTCTGTTGTCTGTTTCTGCCTGTTCTCTGTGTCTGTCTGTTTCTGACTGTTGTTTGACTGTTGTCTGTTTCTGACTGTTGTCTGTATCTGCATGTTGTCTGACTGTTGTCTGTTGTCTGTTTCTGACTGTTGTCTGTATCTGCATGTTGTCTGTATCTGCATGTTGTCTGTGTCTGACTGTTGTCTGTTTCTGCCTGTTGTCTGACTGTTGTCTGTTGTCTGTGTCTGACTGTTGTCTGTATCTGCATGTTGTCTGTGTCTGACTGTTGTCTGTGTCTGCATGTTGTCTGTGTCTGCCTGTTGTCTGTCTGTTGTCTGTCTGTTGTCTGTCTCTAACTTGTGGTCTGTCTCCCTGCAGAGACCCTGTGCTCTCCGATGCTCCTCTCCACGTTCAGCCACTTCTCCTTCCTCCACATGGCGGCCAACATGTACGTCCTGTGGAGCTTCTCCTCCAGCGCCGTGTCCATGCTGGGCAGAGAGCAGTTCGTGGCCGTCTACCTGTCTGCAGGTGCTGCACCTGTCTGTCTGACCTGTTGATCAGTGTTGGCTTGTTGATGTTGACACCTTCTCTTTCCAGGTGTTGTTTCTACGTTCTTCAGCTATGTGTGTAAGACGGCCACCGGGAGGTTCGGCCCGTCTCTGGGAGCCGTACGTATATTAGTGAATATATGAATGATGTCAATCTGCAAATACTAATAAAATATATCTGGAAATTCCTTATAGATGTAATTTAAAATATCCAACCAATGTCCCAAAATATGCAAATTCTGGTTTGATTTTACTTTGTGAACCTGTACAGCTCGAACTGATATATTGAGTCTATTTCTATATTGTAAATGTTTCTATGTTATGAAATGCTTTCAAGTTAAAAGATGAATGCCTACTTGATGGTGGACTTTGAGTTGGAGGACTTGAGTCCTGGTTTTGAGGGGGTCCAGAGGTCCAGGGGGTCCAGGAACCCGACCCAGTCTGTGTTCTGTCCCCCCAGTCTGGAGCCATCATGGCCGTCCTGGCTGCCGTCTGCACCCAGATGCCTGAAGCCAAGCTGGCCATCATCTTCCTCCCCATGTTCACCTTCACTGCTGCCAACGTAAGACCTGTCTGTCTGCCTGTATGTCTGTATGTCTGTCTGTCTGTCTGTCTGTCTGTCTGTCTGTCTGTCTGTCTGTCTGTCTGCCTGTCTGTCTGTCTGTCTGTCTGTCTGTCTGTCTGTCTGCCTGTCTGTCTGTCTGTCTGTCTGTCTGTCTCTCCATCTCATCCTGTCTGTCTCTCCATCTCATCCTGTCTGTCTCTCCGTCTCATCCTGTCTGTCTCTCCGTCTCATCCTGTCTGTCTCTCCATCTCATCCTGTCTGTCTCTCCATCTCATCCTGTCTGTCTCTCCGTCTCATCCTGTCTGTCTCTCCGTCTCATCCTGTCTGTCTCTCCGTCTCATCCTATCTCTCCCTCTGTCGCCATCTCAACCTGTCTGTCTCAACCTGTCTGTCTCTCTGTCTCATCCTGTCGGTCTCATCCTGTCTCTCCCTCTGTCGCCATCTAATCCTATCCGTCTCATCCTGTCTGTCTCTCTGTCTCAACCTGTCTGTCTCTCCGTCTCTCTGCAGGCTCTGAAGGCCATCGTTGCCATGGACACGGCCGGTGTGGTGATGGGATGGAAGTTCTTTGACCACGCGGCTCATCTGGGCGGAGCCTTGTTTGGAATGTGAGTCACGTGACTCATACTTGTATGTGTCTACTACCATAGTAATACAAGTACTCTGAGTACTCTACTACCATAGTAATACAAGTACTCTGAGTACTCTACTACCATAGTAATACAAGTACTCTGAGTACTCTACTACCATAGTAATACAAGTACTCTGAGTACTCTACTACCATAGTAATACAAGTACTCTGAGTACTCTACTACCATAGTAATACAAGTACTCTGAGTACTCTACTACCATAGTAATACAAGTACTCTGAGTACTCTACTACCATAGTAATACAAGTACTCTGAGTACTCTACTACCATAGTAATACAAGTACTCTGAGTACTCTACTACCATAGTAATACAAGTACTCTGAGTACTCTACTAACATAGTAATACAAGTACTCTGAGTACTCTACTACCATAGTAATACAAGTACTCTGAGTACTCTACTACCATAGTAATACAAGTACTCTGAGTACTCTACTAACATAGTAATACAAGTACTCTGAGTACTCTACTACCATAGTAATACAAGTACTCTGAGTACTCTACTACCATAGTAATACAAGTACTCTGAGTACTCTACTACCATAGTAATACAAGTACTCTGAGTACTCTACTACCATAGTAATACAAGTACTCTGAGTACTCTACTAACATAGTAATACAAGTACTCTGAGTACTCTACTAACATAGTAATACAAGTACTCTGAGTACTCTACTACCATAGTAATACAAGTACTCTACTACCATAGTAATACAAGTACTCTGAGTACTCTACTACCATAGTAATACAAGTACTCTGAGTACTCTACTACCATAGTAATACAAGTACTCTGAGTACTCTACTACCATAGTAATACAAGTACTCTACTACCATAGTAATACAAGTACTCTACTACCATAGTAATACAAGTACTCTACTAACATAGTAATACAAGTACTCTACTAACATAGTAATACAAGTACTCTACTACCATAGTAATACAAGTACTCTGAGTACTCTACTAACATAGTAATACAAGTACTCTGAGTACTCTACTACCATAGTAATACAAGTACTCTGAGTACTCTACTACCATAGTAATACAAGTACTCTAGGAGTACTCTACTAACATAGTAATACAAGTACTCTGAGTACTCTACTACCATAGTAATACAAGTACTCTGAGTACTCTACTACCATAGTAATACAAGTACTCTGGGTACTCTACTACCATAGTAATACAAGTACTCTGGGTACTCTACTACCATAGTAATACAAGTACTCTGGGAGTACTCTACTAACATAGTAATACAAGTACTCTACTAACATAGTAATACAAGTACTCTACTAACATAGTAATACAAGTACTCTGAGTACTCTACTAACATAGTAATACAAGTACTCTACTACCATAGTAATACAAGTACTCTGAGTACTCTACTACCATAGTAATACAAGTACTCTGGGTACTCTACTACCATAGTAATACAAGTACTCTGGGTACTCTACTAACATAGTAATACAAGTACTCTGGGAGTACTCTACTAACATAGTAATACAAGTACTCTGAGTACTCTACTATCATAGTAATACAAGTACTCTGGGAGTACTCTACTAACATAGTAATACAAGTACTCTACTATCATAGTAATACAAGTACTCTGGGTACTCTACTACCATAGTAATACAAGTACTCTGGGAGTACTCTACTAACATAGTAATACAAGTACTCTGAGTACTCTACTACCATAGTAATACAAGTACTCTGAGTACTCTACTATCATAGTAATACAAGTACTCTGGGAGTACTCTACTACCATAGTAATACAAGTACTCTGGGAGTACTCTACTAACATAGTAATACAAGTACTCTACTACCATAGTAATACAAGTACTCTGGGTACTCTACTACCATAGTAATACAAGTACTCTGGGAGTACTCTACTAACATAGTAATACAAGTACTCTACTACCATAGTAATACAAGTACTCTGGGTACTCTACTACCATAGTAATACAAGTACTCTGGGAGTACTCTACTAACATAGTAATACAAGTACTCTGAGTACTCTACTAACATAGTAATACAAGTACTCTGAGTACTCTACTACCATAGTAATACAAGTACTCTGAGTACTCTACTAACATAGTAATACAAGTACTCTGAGTACTCTACTAACATAGTAATACAAGTACTCTGAGTACTCTACTACCATAGTAATACAAGTACTCTGGGTACTCTACTACCATAGTAATACAAGTACTCTACTACCATAGTAATACAAGTACTCTGAGTACTCTACTAACATAGTAATACAAGTACTCTGAGTACTCTACTACCATAGTAATACAAGTACTCTGAGTACTCTACTAACATAGTAATACAAGTACTCTGAGTACTCTACTACCATAGTAATACAAGTACTCTGGGTACTCTACTACCATAGTAATACAAGTACTCTACTACCATAGTAATACAAGTACTCTGAGTACTCTACTAACATAGTAATACAAGTACTCTGAGTACTCTACTAACATAGTAATACAAGTACTCTGAGTACTCTACTAACATAGTAATACAAGTACTCTGAGTACTCTACTAACATAGTAATACAAGTACTCTACTACCATAGTAATACAAGTACTCTGAGTACTCTACTAACATAGTAATACAAGTACTCTGAGTACTCTACTAACATAGTAATACAAGTACTCTGAGTACTCTACTACCATAGTAATACAAGTACTCTGAGTACTCTACTACCATAGTAATACAAGTACTCTGAGTACTCTACTACCATAGTAATACAAGTACTCTACTACCATAGTAATACAAGTACTCTGAGTACTCTACTAACATAGTAATACAAGTACTCTACTAACATAGTAATACAAGTACTCTGAGTACTCTACTAACATAGTAATACAAGTACTCTGAGTACTCTACTACCATAGTAATACAAGTACTCTGGGTACTCTACTAACATAGTAATACAAGTACTCTGGGTACTCTACTACCATAGTAATACAAGTACTCTGAGTACTCTACTACCATAGTAATACAAGTACTCTGGGTACTCTACTAACATAGTAATACAAGTACTCTGAGTACTCTACTACCATAGTAATACTCTACTACCATAGTAATACAAGTACTCTGGGAGTACTCTACTACCATAGTAATACAAGTACTCTGAGTACTCTACTACCATAGTAATACAAGTACTCTGAGTACTCTACTACCATAGTAATACAAGTACTCTGAGTACTCTACTAACATAGTAATACAAGTACTCTGAGTACTCTACTACCATAGTAATACAAGTACTCTGGGAGTACTCTACTACCATAGTAATACAAGTACTCTGAGTACTCTACTACCATAGTAATACTCTACTACCATAGTAATACAAGTACTCTGGGAGTACTCTACTACCATAGTAATACAAGTACTCTGAGTACTCTACTACCATAGTAATACTCTACTACCATAGTAATACAAGTACTCTGCTTCCTGCTGCACTGAAGTTCAGGATGGAGAAGAACATCTGTGATTGGTGGAGGGTGTTTAACTTCCCAGCATGCTCTCTGTTCCGTCTGTCCTCCAGCGGGTACGTCCTGTTCGGTCAAGAGTTGATCTGGAAGAACCGAGAACCTTTTGTGAAACGTTGGCACGACCTGAGAACCGGAGGAGGAGGAGCTTCTGGAGGAGGTGGAGCTGACGGAGGAGGGGGCGGAGCCGTGTAGGACTGGGGGAAAAGCAACATGTAAAGATGTACAGGGGCTGGTGGGCCGCACCATTCGGCTTCCCTCGGACCAGCTGTCGGACTCATGATTCACGTTCATACTTATGAATGTTTTGACTGTTTTTGTTCACGTTTGTTTATTATTTAGAGAAATAATCTCTACAGCTGAAGAAGATGAAGTTTCTTTCGAAACTAAACTATTAAATTGGGGCTTTCATAAAAGCTCTGAGAAATATTACGCTGGATTTCACTCTTTTAAAATGAGATGAAGTTGTTTGTTTCTGCTTATTTATGTTTGTTGGTTTCCTTTGAAATAAAACTGTAAAATAATGAGAAGCAATTGTTTTTAAAGTTACTGATGACATCACCGTCTTCCAGCTAAGCCCCGCCCCTTCAAAGCAGTCAGAAATGCTTGCAACAAAAGACACAAATACATATATATATATATATATATACATATATATGTGTGTGTTGTCTATAGGAATACACGGCTCCACAGAGCCTATATAGACCTCAGTAGTAGTAGTAGTGCCTCAGTAGTAATGACTTCATGAACTTCTTCAATGAAAAGATTTGAACTATTAGAGTCAAGATTGATGATCTCTTGCCCTCAACTACTGCCGATCTGTCATCAAGAGGAGTGGCCTTGGAAACGGCTGTATGCCCTGGTGTATATTTGGATAGCTTTTCTCCCATTAACCTAGACCAATTGTCCTCAACGGTTTCTACTTCTAAACCGTCTACCTGTCTCTTAGACCCCATCCCAACGAGGCTGCTTAAAGACGTGTTGCCTTTAATTGGCACCTCTCTGCTGGATATTGTTAATGTGTCTTTGCTAACAGGTCATGTACCACATTCCTTCAAAGTAGCTGTAATTAAACCTCTCCTGAAGAAGACCACTCTTAATCCAGAGGTGTTGGCTAACTACAGACCGATCTCTAACCTTCCCTTCCTCTCTAAGATCCTGGAGAAAGTAGGACTCATCTCTGTACTGGTCTTGTTAGACCTTAGTGCTGATAAAGGACTCATCTCCGTACTGGTCTTGTTAGACCTTAGTGCTGATAAAGGACTCATCTCTGTACTGGTCTTGTTAGACCTTAGTGCTGATAAAGGACTCATCTCTGTACTGGTCTTGTTAGACCTTAGTGTTGATAAAGGACTCATCTCTGTACTGGTCTTGTTAGACCTTAGTGCTGATAAAGGACTCATCTCTGTACTGGTCTTGTTAGACCTTAGTGCTGATAAAGGACTCATCTCTGTACTGGTTTTGTTAGACCTTAGTGCTGATAAAGGACTCATCTCCGTACTGGTTTTGTTAGACCTTAGTGCTGATAAAGGACTCATCTCCGTACTGGTCTTGTTAGACCTTAGTGCTGATAAAGGACTCATCTCCGTACTGGTCTTGTTAGACCTTAGTGCTGATAAAGGACTCATCTCCGTACTGGTCTTGTTAGACCTTAGTGTTGATAAAGGACTCATCTCTGTACTGGTCTTGTTAGACCTTAGTGCTGATAAAGGACTCATCTCCGTACTGGTCTTGTTAGACCTTAGTGCTGATAAAGGACTCATCTCTGTACTGGTCTTGTTAGACCTTAGTGCTGATAAAGGACTCATCTCTGTACTGGTCTTGTTAGACCATAGTGCTGATAAAAGACTCATCTCTGTACTGGT
>NC_046978.1:20725288-20750288 GCF_009769545.1 Cyclopterus lumpus | reverse complement strand
GCTTCTCCAGGTGGCTCCAGGTGGACATTGAGCAGCATGGCGGTGGGCCTGCAGGTTGTGGGTCTGCTTCTGGGCCTGGTGTCCTGGTGTCTGCAGTCCAGCTGCACCTCCTCTCAGGTGTGGAAGGTGAGGAGTCAGCAGGAGTCGGTGAGCAGCAGCCAGTGGCAGTTTGAGGGTCTGTGGATGAGCTGCGTCGCCACGGCGCTGGGCTCCCTCCAGTGCAGCCGTTTCAGGACGGTGCTCGGCCTGCCGGGTGAGTTCCCATAATGCACCTTGTTTATTGAGCGGATCAGTTAGTTCTGAACTTTAACTTTCTTTATTAATGATGATCAATAACAGGTGTATGCTTTATTTAAAGAGTCTTCTTCTTATGACAGTTTCCCAGTCCTTTGCGTTTGTATTGAACACTGAAGGTCTTTAGAGTTTCAGGGGTTGGGTAGTCGAGGGCCGACAAGGAGGTGCTCCATCGTCTGGTCCTCCACATTCACAGGTGGTCTTGTAGCCCCATCTGATCTCTCGCTCTGAGACAGTTTGGTGTTTTCCATTGAGCCCGTGGTGCTTCAGGGGGTCGTTCAGGGGGTCGTTTAGGGTCCACAGTTGGATTTTGGTTTCTTCCCAAGACTTCGTTGGAGGTTGGACGTGGCTGAGAAAGCTTCTTCTTGACTTTAGCCGTTGGGCCAGCATGTAGCTGGTTGTGTCGTAATAGAGGAGCAGCTCATCTCAGGCTGTGGTGGGGTTTGGTTCTACTGCTTCCAACGAGTTCTCTTGAGATGTTCCACAGAGATCGTCTGCAGAAATGAACCGCTCAGTGTTCTGGTCCGTCAGCTGGTCGTTGGTGTTGATATTATAAAGTAGTTGGGCCAGCACCTTGAGGTCAGCCATTCTGTCTACTTGTTGTTTGGGACACCAAAGAGGTGCTCCTATGAGGTCTGTGAAGGCCTTCAGTACTTTGGTCAACTCCAATATCTTTTTTTGAGGAGGTGATGGTTCACAGGGTCGTATGTGGCAGACGGATCAACAAAGACGGCTCCTGCTACCGGTCCTCTCAAACAGCCTGTAGAGGTATGGTCCTGGTTCAGCAACAGGGCAATGCCCCTCTTAAACCGCCTGTAAAGGTATGGTCCTGGTTCAGCAACAGGGCAATGCCCCTCTTAAACCGCCTGTAAAGGTATGGTCCTGGTTCAGCAACAGGGCAATGCCCCTCTTAAACCGCCTGTAAAGGTATGGTCCTGGTTCAGCAACAGGGCAATGCCCCTCTCAAACAGCCTGTAGAGGTATGGTCCTGGTTCAGCAACAGGGCAATGCCCCTCTCAAACCGCCTGTAGAGGTATGGTCCTGGTTCAGCAACAGGGCAATGCCCCTCTTAAACCGCCTGTAGAGGTATGGTCCTGGTTCAGCAACAGGGCAATGCCCCTCTCAAACCGCCTGTAGAGGTATGGTCCTGGTTCAGCAACCGGGCAATGCCCCTCTCAAACCGCCTGTAGAGGTATGGTCCTGGTTCAGCAACAGGGCAATGCCCCTCTCAAACCGCCTGTAGAGGTATGGTCCTGGTTCAGCAACCGGGCAATGCCCCTCTCAAACCGCCTGTAGAGGTATGGTCCTGGTTCAGCAACAGGGCAATGCCCCTCTCAAACCGCCTGTAGAGGTATGGTCCTGGTTCAGCAACAGGGCAATGCCCCTCTTAAACCGCCTGTAGAGGTATGGTCCTGGTTCAGCAACAGGGCAATGCCCCTCTCAAACCGCCTGTAGAGGTATGGTCCTGGTTCAGCAACAGGGCAATGCCCCTCTTAAACCGCCTGTAGAGGTATGGTCCTGGTTCAGCAACAGGGCAATGCCCCTCTTAAACCGCCTGTAGAGGTATGGTCCTGGTTCAGCAACAGGGCAATGCCCCTCTCAAACCGCCTGTAGAGGTATGGTCCTGGTTCAGCAACCGGGCAATGCCCCTCTCAAACCGCCTGTAGAGGTATGGTCCTGGTTCAGCAACAGGGCAATGCCCCTCTCAAACCGCCTGTAGAGGTATGGTCCTGGTTCAGCAACCGGGCAATGCCCCTCTCAAACCGCCTGTAGAGGTATGGTCCTGGTTCAGCAACAGGGCAATGCCCCTCTCAAACCGCCTGTAGAGGTATGGTCCTGGTTCAGCAACAGGGCAATGCCCCTCTTAAACCGCCTGTAGAGGTATGGTCCTGGTTCAGCAACAGGGCAATGCCCCTCTCAAACCGCCTGTAGAGGTATGGTCCTGGTTCAGCAACCGGGCAATGCCCCTCTCAAACCGCCTGTAGAGGTATGGTCCTGGTTCAGCAACAGGGCAATGCCCCTCTCAAACCGCCTGTAGAGGTATGGTCCTGGTTCAGCAACCGGGCAATGCCCCTCTCAAACCGCCTGTAGAGGTATGGTCCTGGTTCAGCAACAGGGCAATGCCCCTCTCAAACCGCCTGTAGAGGTATGGTCCTGGTTCAGCAACAGGGCAATGCCCCTCTTAAACCGCCTGTAGAGGTATGGTCCTGGTTCAGCAACAGGGCAATGCCCCTCTCAAACCGCCTGTAGAGGTATGGTCCTGGTTCAGCAACAGGGCAATGCCCCTCTTAAACCGCCTGTAGAGGTATGGTCCTGGTTCAGCAACAGGGCAATGCCCCTCTCAAACCGCCTGTAGAGGTATGGTCCTGGTTCAGCAACAGGGCAATGCCCCTCCCAAACCGCCTGTAGAGGTATGGTCCTGGTTCAGCAACAGGGCAATGCCCCTCTCAAACCGCCTGTAGAGGTATGGTCCTGGTTCAGCAACAGGGCAATGCCCCTCTCAAACCGCCTGTAGAGGTATGGTCCTGGTTCAGCAACAGGGCAATGCCCCTCTCAAACCGCCTGTAGAGGTATGGTCCTGGTTCAGCAACAGGGCAATGCCCCTCTCAAACCGCCTGTAGAGGTATGGTCCTGGTTCAGCAACAGGGCAATGCCCCTCTCAAACCGCCTGTAGAGGTATGGTCCTGGTTCCTCTCAAGCAGCCTGTAGGTCTACCTTTGGTCTTGGTTGTAAAGTGGTGGATTTCCCACCGAGCAGCAGCTTAGTGGGCAGTGGTCGTATACTGTTGCTGAGTTTCGGTTGGTTTGTTTGCTGTCCTTTGCCATATCAGTTGTCTCCAGCAGGGTTTTCCACTTCAGCTGGCGGCGTTCTGAGTGGTAGTTTCAGCAAAGGGGTCAGTCGACGGGTAATCGTCCTTTCTTCTTGGAAGCCAGTTCTCTTTCCCAAAGTTGAATCTTCTTTGGACTGGAGCTGTGTCTGTGTTACTGCAGCATTGGCCCTGAGGCCAAAGGGACTGCGTTGGGTCCTTGGCAGCTTTTTGCTTAATCCGACGATCTTTATTATTATGAATAATGAATACATTAAATTGTTCTTGTCTCCAGCTCACCTGCAGGCCTGCAGGGCTTTGATGATCTTGTCCCTGCTCGTCGGTCTGGCCTCCATCATCGTCTCCATTCTGGGACTCAAGTGCACCAGGATTGGCAGGGCCTCGGAGCACCTCAAAGACCAGATCGCCCTGAGCGGAGGAGTCCTGTTCATCCTGTCTGGTGAGGGACCTCATGAGGTTATTGATCTCCCTCTCATCTGATATCAGATATCTGTCACTTCTTTGAGCTGGATGGTATTCGGTTCTTGTTTCTGTCCGTTCATGTCTTCATCTCCTCAAGTCTTCATGTCCTCATGTCCATATGTCCATAACTCCTCATGTCTCTTCATGTCCTCACATTTCCTCATGTCTTCATGTCCTCATCTCCTCATGTCCTCATGTCCTCATCTCCTCATGTCATCATGTCCTCATCTCCTCATGTCCTCACGTCTCCTCATGTCCTTATCTCCTCATCTTATGTCTTTATGTCCTCATCTCCTCATGTCCTCATCTCCTCGTTTCTTCATCTCCTCAAGTCCTCATGTCCTCACGTCTCCTCATGTCCTTATCTCCTCATCTCATGTCTTTATGTCCTCATCTCCTCATGTCCTCATCTCCTCGTTTCTTCATCTCCTCAAGTCCTCATGTCCTCATCTCCTCATGTCCACATGTCCCCATCTCCTCAAATCCTCATGTCCATATGTCCATATCTCCTCATGTCTTCATGTCCTCATCTCCTCAAATCCTCATGTCCATATGTCCATATCTCCTCATGTCTTCATGTCCTCATCTCCTCAAATCCTCATGTCCATATGTCCATATCTCCTCATGTCTTCATGTCCTCATCTCCTCATGTCCTCACATGTCCTCATCTCCTCATGTCTTCATCTCCTCATGTCCTCATCTCCTCATCTCCTCATGTCCTCACGTCTCCTCATCTCCTTATCTCCTCATCTCCTCATGTCTTTATGTCCTCATCTCCTCATGTCCTCATCTCCTCATGTCCTCATCTCTTCATCTCCTCATGTCCTCATGTCCTCACGTCTTATCATATCCTCATCTCCTCATGTCCTCATCTCCTCATCTCCTCACATCTCCTTATGTCCTCATCTCCTCATGTCCTCACGTCTCCTCATGTCTTCATGTCCTCATCTCCTCATGTCCTCACGTCTCCTCATGTCTTCATCTCCTCATGTCTTTATGTCCTCATCTCCTCATGTCCTCATCTCCTCATGTCCTCATGTCTCCTCATGTCTTCATCTCCTCATCTCCTCATGTCTTTATGTCCTCATCTCCTCATGTCCTCATCTCCTCGTGTCTTCATCTCCTCATGTCCTCATCTCTTCATCTCCTCATGTCCTCACATCTCCTCATGTCCTCATCTCTTCATCTCCTCATGTCATAACGTCTTCTCATGTCCTGATCTCCTCATTTCCTCATCTCCTCATCTCTTCATGTCCTGACGTCTCCTCAGGTCCTCATGTCCTCATGTCCTCATCTCTTCATCTCCTCATCTCCTCATGTCCTCACGTCTCCTCATGTCCTTATGTCCTCATGTTTTCATGTCCTCATCTCCTCATGTCCTCACATCTCCTTATGTCCTCATCTCCTCATGTCCTCACGTCTACTCATGTCCTCATGTCTTCATCTCCTCGTGTCTTCATCTCCTCATGTCCTCATATCTCCTCATGTCCTCACGTCTACTCATGTCCTCATGTCTTCATGTCCTCATCTCCTCATGTCCTCACGTCTCCTCATGTCTTCATCTCCTCATGTCTTTATGTCCTCATCTCCTCATGTCCTCATCTCCTCATGTCCTCATGTCTCCTCATGTCTTCATCTCCTCATCTCCTCATGTCTTTATGTCCTCATCTCCTCATGTCCTCATCTCCTCGTGTCTTCATCTCCTCATGTCCTCATCTCTTCATCTCCTCATGTCCTCACATCTCCTCATGTCCTCATCTCTTCATCTCCTCATGTCATAACGTCTTCTCATGTCCTGATCTCCTCATTTCCTCATCTCCTCATCTCTTCATGTCCTGACGTCTCCTCAGGTCCTCATGTCCTCATGTCCTCATCTCTTCATCTCCTCATCTCCTCATGTCCTCACGTCTCCTCATGTCCTTATGTCCTCATGTTTTCATGTCCTCATCTCCTCATGTCCTCACATCTCCTTATGTCCTCATCTCCTCATGTCCTCATGTCCTCACGTCTACTCATGTCCTCATGTCTTCATCTCCTCGTGTCTTCATCTCCTCATGTCCTCATATCTCCTCATGTCCTCACGTCTCCTCATGTCCTCATGTCCTCATCTCTTCATGTCCTCATGTGCTCATCTCCTTATGTCCTCATCTCTTCATCTCCTCATGTCCTCACGTCTCCTTGTGTCCTCATGTCCTCATCTCTTCATGTCCTCATCTCTTCATGTCTTCATGTCTTCATGTCCTCATGTCCTCATCTCCTCATGTCCTCATGTCTCCTTATGTCCTCATGTCTTCATGTCCTCATGTTCTCATCTCCTCATGTCTTCATGTCCTCATATCCTCATCTTCTCATGTCCTCATGTCTCCTTATGTCCTCATGTCTTCATGTCCTCATGTCTCCTTATGTCCTCATGTCTTCATATCCTCATGTCTTCATGTCCTCATGTTCTCATCTCCTCATGTCCTCATGTCTCCTTATGTCTTCATGTCCTCATGTCTTCATGTCCTCATGTCTTCATCTCCTCATGTCTTCATCTCCTCATGTCTTCATGTCCTCATGTCTCCTTATGTCCTCATGTCTTCATCTCCTCATGTCTTCATGTCCTCATGTCCTCATGTCCTCATGTTCTCATCTCCTCATGTCTCCTTATGTCCTCATGTCTTCATCTCCTCATGTTCTCATCTCCTCATGTCTCCTTATGTCCTCATGTCTTCATCTCCTCATGTCTTCATGTCCTCATGTCTTCATGTCTTCATATCTTCATGTCTTCATGTCTTCATGTCCTCATGTCTTCATCTCCTCATGTCTTCATGTCTTCATGTCTTCATGTCCTCATGTCTTCATGTCTTCATGTCTTCATGTCTTCATGTCCTCATGTCTTCATGTCATCATGTCCTCATGTCCTCATGTCTTCATGTCATCATGTCTTCATGTCTTCATGTCTTCATGTCCTCATGTCTTCATATCTTCATGTCTTCATGTCCTCATGTCTTCATCTCCTCATGTCTTCATGTCCTCATGTCCTCATGTCTTCATGTCCTCATGTCTTCATCTCCTCATGTCTTCATGTCTTCATGTCTTCATGTCCTCATGTCCTCATGTCTTCATCTCCTCATGTCTTCATGTCTTCATGTCTTCATGTCTTCATGTCCTCATGTCTTCATGTCCTCATGTCCTCATCTCCTCATGTCTTCATCTCTTCATGTCTTCATGTCCTCATGTCTTAATGTCTTAATGTCTTCATGTCCTCATGTCTTCATGTCCTCATGTCTTCATGTCCTCATGTCCTCATGTCTTCATGTCTTCATGTCCTCATGTCTTCATGTCTTCATGTCTTCATGTCTTCATGTCCTCATCTCCTCATGTCTTCATCTCTTCATGTCTTAATGTCTTCATGTCTTCATGTCCTCATGTCTTCATGTCCTCATGTCTTCATGTCTTCATGTCTTCATGTCTTCATGTCTTCATGTCCTCATCTCCTCATGTCTTCATCTCTTCATGTCTTAATGTCTTCATGTCCTCATGTCCTCATGTCTTCATGTCTTCATGTCTTCATGTCTTCATGTCCTCATCTCCTCATGTCTTCATCTCTTCATGTCTTAATGTCTTCATGTCTTAATGTCTTCATGTCTTCATGTCTTCATGTCCTCATGTCTTCATGTCTTAATGTCTTAATGTCTTCATGTCCTCATGTCTTCATGTCCTCATGTCTTCATGTCCTCATGTCCTCATGTCCTCATGTCCTCATGTCTTCATGTCTTCATGTCCTCATGTCTTCATGTCTTCATGTCTTCATGTCTTCATCTCTTCATGTCTTCATGTCTTCATGTCTTCATGTCCTCATCTCCTCATGTCTTCATCTCTTCATGTCTTAATGTCTTCATGTCATCATGTCCTCATCTCCTCATGTCTTCATCTCTTCATGTCTTCATGTCTTCATGTCTTCATGTCTTCATGTCCTCATGTCTTCATCTCCTCATGTCTTCATGTCTTCATGTCCTCATGTCCTCATGTCTTCATGTCTTCATGTCCTCATGTCTTCATGTCCTCATGTCTTCATCTCCTCATGTCTTCATCTCTTCATGTCTTCATGTCTTCATGTCCTCATGTCTTCATCTCCTCATGTCTTCATGTCCTCATGTCTTCATCTCCTCATGTCTTCATGTCCTCATGTCTTCATCTCCTCATGTCTTCATGTCCTCATGTCTTCATGTCTTCATGTCTTCATCTCCTCATGTCCTCACGTCTTCATCTCTTCATGTCTTCATGTCTTCATGTCTTCATGTCTTCATGTCCTCATGTCTTCATGTCCTCATGTCTTCATGTCTTCATGTCTTCATCTCCTCATGTCTTCATGTCCTCATGTCTTCATCTCCTCATGTCTTCATGTCTTCATGTCTTCATCTCCTCATGTCCTCACGTCTTCATCTCTTCATGTCTTCATGTCTTCATGTCTTCATGTCTTCATGTCCTCATTTCCTCATGTCCTCATGTCTTCATGTCCTCATGTCTTCATGTCCTCATGTCTTCATGTCTTCATGTCTTCATGTCCTCATGTCTTCATCTCCTCATGTCCTCACGTCTTCATCTCTTCATGTCTTCATGTCTTCATGTCTTCATGTCTTCATGTCCTCATGTCTTCATGTCCTCATGTCTTCATGTCTTCATGTCTTCATCTCCTCATGTCTTCATGTCCTCATGTCTTCATCTCCTCATGTCTTCATGTCCTCATGTCTTCATCTCCTCATGTCCTCACGTCTCCTCCTCAGGTGTCTTCACTCTGACCGCAGTGTCCTGGTTCGCTGCCAGAGTGATCCAGGACTTCTACGACCCTCTTTACGGAGGAGTCCGGTCAGTCGCTCTTTGGGTTCATTTGTAGTTAGTCAGTCGAACTAAGGCAGTTTAAGTAGATAAATGATCATTTATTCATTACATTTAATTATTGCAATTGTATTTGATTTCATCAGAAAAATCAAAGATGGAATATTACTTGTTGAAACGAGACGTAGAAAAATGACCTTTACTATTATTGATTGTATTTAAAGTAATTAATGATCAAATGTGAGTTATTTTATTTAGTGAATCCTCATCAGTTTTACACAGAAATTCAGTAAATATAAATAACTTGCAAATGAAATATTTCATGGATATGAATCAGGTTTCCTTCTTCTTTTTGTTGAACCCATGAGTTTAAGCAGTGTTCACATCTCCTGTGTTCTGCTGCAGGTTCGAGCTGGGTACTGGTCTGTATCTGGGCTGGGCCGCCTCCTTTCTGGCCGTACTGGGAGGCTCTTTGCTGTGCTGCTCCTGCAGGAAGTCGCCCTCCGCCCCGCCTGCACGGTACTCACGCTAACGCTAGCTCACGTTAGCTTCGGCCATGAGTCCGAGAAAAGGCCCTCTTTGGTCATCTGATGTTATTTCAATGTGTCAGATTCATGTCTTCAATATCTACCAGCCAGATAATCAACAATGAATTGTTTTTGGTTGTAAATGTCCCGTTTCCTCCTGCAGGCAGTTTTCATACAACTTCTCCTCCACGAGTGAAGGACAGAAGATCTACAGAGCGGCTCCGGCCTCAGACAGCAGCTGCAGAGCTTACGTCTGAGCGCTTTATTGTGAAGGAAGCTTTCATTTATGCATCAGGTCAGAGTAAAAAAACTAAAAAATTTCCAAATCGTCCTGATTGTTTTTTCTTCAAAATGCTATAAATAAATGTTTCCTCACTCTGTGTGAGTGTTTTTCTCTGTGGTTCTTTAGACCTGAGATCAGCTGTTGGTCATGAGACCAAAAGATTAACCCTAGTACACGTCTCCATGTTAGTAATTATAAACCTAATAACACGACTATATAGAGTAACCATAACTCTTATAACACGTCTATGTAGAGTAACAATAACCCTTATAACACGTCTATATAGAGTAACCATAACCCTTATAACACGTCTATATAGAGTAACCATAACTCTTATAACACGTCTATATAGAGTAACCATAACCCTTATAACACGTCTCTGTAGAGTAACCATAACTCTTATAACACGTCTATATAGAGTAACAATAACCCTTATAACACGTCTATATAGAGTAACAATAACCCTTATAACACGTCTATATAGAGTAACAATAACCCTTATAACACGTCTATATAGAGTAACCATAACTCTTATAACACGTCTATATAGAGTAACCCTAACCCTTATAACACGTCTATATAGAGTAACCATAACCCTTATAACACGTCTATATAGAGTAACCATAACCATTATAACATGTCTATATAGAGTAACCATAACCCTTATACCACGTCTCTGTAGAGTAACCATAACCCTTATAACACGTCTATATAGAGTAACCATAACTCTTATAACACGTCTATATAGAGTAACCATAACCCTTATAACACGTCTCTGTAGAGTAACCATAACTCTTATAACACGTCTATATAGAGTAACAATAACCCTTATAACACGTCTATATAGAGTAACAATAACCCTTATAACACGTCTCTATAGAGTAACCATAACCCTTATAACACGTCTATATAGAGTAACAATAACCCTTATAACACGTCTATATAGAGTAACAATAACCCTTATAACACGTCTATATAGAGTAACCATAACCCTTATACCACATCTCTGTAGAGTAACCATAACCCTTATAACACGTCTCTGTAGAGTAACCATAACTCTTATAACACGTCTATATAGAGTAACAATAACCCTTATAACACGTCTATATAGAGTAACCATAACCCTTATAACACGTCTCTGTAGAGTAACCATAACCCTTATAACACGTCTATATAGAGTAACCATAACCCTTATAACACGTCTATATAGAGTAACAATAACCCTTATAACACGTCTATATAGAGTAACAATAACCCTTATAACACGTCTCTATAGAGTAACCATAACCCTAATAACACGTCTCTATAGAGTAACCATAACCCTTATAACACGTCTATATAGAGTAACCATAACCCTTATACCACGTCAATATAGAGTAACCATAACCCTTATAACACGTCTCTGTAGAGTAACCCTAACCCTTATTCCACGTCAATATAGAGTAACCATAACCCTTATAACACGTCTATAAAGAGTAACCATAACCCTAATAACACGTCTCTATAGAGTAACCATAACCCTTATACCACGTCAATATAGAGTAACCATAACCCTTATAACACGTCTCTGTAGAGTAACCATAACCCTTATAACACGTCTATATAGAGTAACCATAACCCTTATAACACGTCTCTGTAGAGTAACCATAACCCTTATAACACGTCTATATAGAGTAACCATAACCCTTATAACACGTCTATATAGAGTAACCATAACCCTTATAACACGTCTATATAGAGTAACCATAACCCTTATAACACGTCTATATAGAGTAACCATAACCCTTATAACACGTCTATATAGAGTAACCATAACCCTTATAACACGTCTCTGTAGAGTAACCATAACCCTTATAACACGTCTCTGTAGAGTAACCATAACCCTTATAACACGTCTCTGTAGAGTAACCATAACCCTTATAACACGTCTATATAGAGTAACCATAACCCTTATAACACGTCTCTGTAGAGTAACCATAACCCTTATAACACGTCTATATAGAGTAACCATAACCCTTATAACACGTCTCTGTAGAGTAACCATAACCCTTATAACACGTCTATATAGAGTAACCATAACCCTTATAACACGTCTATATAGAGTAACCATAACCCTTATAACACGTCTATATAGAGTAACCATAACCCTTATAACACGTCTCTGTAGAGTAACCATAACCCTTATAACACGTCTATATAGAGTAACCATAACCCTTATAACACGTCTCTGTAGAGTAACCATAACTCAATATGTCTCTATATAGAGTAGCCATAACCCATGATATACCGTTTTCGGTCCTGGCAGAGACGTTCTTTAGCTGTAATTAGCTCACGTTGGAACCTTTGAAGATTCAAATGTCACAGAGAAAAGATGTTTTATTATTAAATGTGTCATGAGCGTCATGTTTGATTCCTTTATTAACTTCTGATTCAGGTTGGTCGACATTTAAAGGAAGAGTTTAATTCCACACCCTGTGAACTTCTAAAGTGAAACCAAAAGACAACTCCCTGTCCAATCATGACGGCGATGTTCAATGACTTGTATGTCGGTGTTAAAGAGGAATGTGTGATGATGTCTGAGGCGGGGTTCAGGTCTAAGTTTCAGTTCCTTACAAACCCAGCACACCACAGAGTGTAGAACTCATCAGCCGCAGCACACACACCTTTCCTCAGAGCTGAATACTGGACTGCAGCCATGATTGAGAAGGGTCTGTTTGGGTTCCGGTTCGGTCTGCTGGCTTTCTTCTTCCTGGTCCTGCCCGGTCTGGCTCAGGACCACGATCCAGCGCAGTGCCTCGTTTCTGGGAACTACAAGCTGATCCGGGTGCCAGAAAGCAAGGGCGAGATGAGCTGCCGGCAGGATTGTGTAGCAGAACCGGACTGCCACATGGCCGTGGTGTCCACTAATAACACGTCTCTGTAGAGTAACCATAACCCTTATACCACGTCAATATAGAGTAACCATAACCCTTATAACACGTCTCTGTAGAGTAACCCTAACCCTTATACCACGTCAATATAGAGTAACCATAACCCTTATAACACGTCTATAAAGAGTAACCATAACCCTAATAACACGTCTCTATAGAGTAACCATAACCCTTATACCACGTCAATATAGAGTAACCATAACCCTTATAACACGTCTCTGTAGAGTAACCATAACCCTTATAACACGTCTATATAGAGTAACCATAACCCTTATAACACGTCTCTGTAGAGTAACCATAACCCTTATAACACGTCTATATAGAGTAACCATAACCCTTATAACACGTCTATATAGAGTAACAATAACCCTTATAACACGTCTATATAGAGTAACCATAACCCTTATACCACGTCAATATAGAGTAACCATAACCCTTATAACACGTCTCTGTAGAGTAACCATAACCCTTATAACACGTCTATATAGAGTAACCATAACCCTTATAACACGTCTATATAGAGTAACCATAACCCTTATAACACGTCTATATAGAGTAACCATAACCCTTATAACACGTCTATATAGAGTAACCATAACCCTTATAACACGTCTATATAGAGTAACCATAACCCTTATAACACGTCTCTGTAGAGTAACCATAACCCTTATAACACGTCTATATAGAGTAACCATAACCCTTATAACACGTCTCTGTAGAGTAACCATAACCCTTATAACACGTCTATATAGAGTAACCATAACCCTTATAACACGTCTCTGTAGAGTAACCATAACCCTTATAACACGTCTCTGTAGAGTAACCATAACCCTTATAACACGTCTATATAGAGTAACCATAACCCTTATAACACGTCTATATAGAGTAACCATAACCCTTATAACACGTCTCTGTAGAGTAACCATAACCCTTATAACACGTCTATATAGAGTAACCATAACCCTTATAACACGTCTCTGTAGAGTAACCATAACTCAATATGTCTCTATATAGAGTAGCCATAACCCATGATATACCGTTTTCGGTCCTGGCAGAGACGTTCTTTAGCTGTAATTAGCTCACGTTGGAACCTTTGAAGATTCAAATGTCACAGAGAAAAGATGTTTTATTATTAAATGTGTCATGAGCGTCATGTTTGATTCCTTTATTAACTTCTGATTCAGGTTGGTCGACATTTAAAGGAAGAGTTTAATTCCACACCCTGTGAACTTCTAAAGTGAAACCAAAAGACAACTCCCTGTCCAATCATGACGGCGATGTTCAATGACTTGTATGTCGGTGTTAAAGAGGAATGTGTGATGATGTCTGAGGCGGGGTTCAGGTCTAAGTTTCAGTTCCTTACAAACCCAGCACACCACAGAGTGTAGAACTCATCAGCCGCAGCACACACACCTTTCCTCAGAGCTGAATACTGGACTGCAGCCATGATTGAGAAGGGTCTGTTTGGGTTCCGGTTCGGTCTGCTGGCTTTCTTCTTCCTGGTCCTGCCCGGTCTGGCTCAGGACCACGATCCAGCGCAGTGCCTCGTTTCTGGGAACTACAAGCTGATCCGGGTGCCAGAAAGCAAGGGCGAGATGAGCTGCCGGCAGGATTGTGTAGCAGAACCGGACTGCCACATGGCCGTGGTGTCCACTCCGCTCCACGGCCCCGCCGAGTGTCTGCTGGTGGACTGTCGGAACCAGAGAAGGCTCTCAATGCCCCGAGACCCGAGCTCCAGCATCGCCGTGTACCCCAAGAGCAGCGACGAAGGTGAGCTGGACTCACAGGGGCCAGAGGGTTCTGTTCAGAGTATGTGGACGGGGTTTTGATGAGGACCTTCAATGGTTATTTGTTAGCATGATACTGCAATGGTGTTCTGGATTGTTCTCAAGATCGACTGCAATGTTTCTGACTGAGATCAAAACAGGAAGTTGATTTACCTCCAAACCAATGATCCACTGAGTTAAAGATGTCTCCCTGAAGGCTAAAGGTCAATGGTGAGCATAGAATACAGAAAACATGATGGTGCTATGACATTTCTGTTTCGGTTCATTTAATAACGTGAGGAAGGTTATCGTCCTCATTTATTGCTGAATATTGCAAGATCAAACCAGGCCAGGTCGCTGGGGTTAGCTTAGCTTAGCTTTCAATTCAAGCTGCTGAAGTCGTGAACTGAAGGGCCGTCTCGGGGAACAAGTCTCCAGCGGCGGCGACTCGTCCGAAGCATAATTGATGAAATCAGAGCCTCATATCACTCTTCACATATCCCTCTTCACATATCAATCTTCACATATCACTCTTCACATATCACTCTTCACATATCACTCTTCTCATATCCCTCTTCACATATCCATCTTCACATATCACTCTTCACATATCCCTCTTCACATATCACTCTTCACATATCCCTCTTCACATATCACTCTTCAGATATCCCTCTTCACATATCACTCTTCAAATATCACTCTTCACATATCACTCTTCACATATTACTCTTCACATATCCCTCTTTACATATCACTCTTCACATATCACTCTTCACATATCACTCTTCACATATCCCTCTTCACATATCACTCTTCACATATCCCTCTTCACATATCACTCTTCACATATCACTCTTCACATATCCCTCTTCACATATCACTCTTCAAATATCACTCTTCACATATCACTCTTCTCATATCCCTCTTCACATATCCCTCTTCACATATCACTCTTCTCATATCCCTCTTCACATATCACTCTTCACATATCACTCTTCTCATATCCCTCTTCACATATCACTCTTCTCATATCCCTCTTCACATATCAATCTTCACATATCCCTCTTCACATATCACTCTTCACATATTACTCTTCACATATCCCTCTTTACATATCACTCTTCTCATATCCCTCTTCACATATCCCTCTTCACATATCACTCTTCTCATATCCCTCTTCACATATCCCTCTTCACATATCACTCTTCTCATATCCCTCTTCACATATCCCTCTTCACATATCACTCTTCACATATCCCTCTTCACATATCACTCTTCAAATATCACTCTTCACATATCACTCTTCACATATCCCTCTTCACATATCAATCTTCACATATCACTCTTCACATATCACTCTTCACATATCACTCTTCACATATCCCTCTTCACATATCAATCTTCACATATCACTCTTCACATATCACTCTTCACATATCACTCTTCACATATCCCTCTTCACATATCACTCTTCACATATCCCTCTTCACATATCACTCTTCACATATCCCTCTTCACATATCACTCTTCACATATCCCTCTTCACATATCACTCTTCACATATCACTCTTCTCATATCCCTCTTCACATATCCCTCTTCACATATCACTCTTCTCATATCCCTCTTCACATATCCCTCTTCACATATCACTCTTCTCATATCCCTCTTCACATATCACTCTTCTCATATCCCTCTTCACATATCACTCTTCTCATATCCCTCTTCACATATCCCTCTTCACATATCACTCTTCTCATATCCCTCTTCACATATCCCTCTTCACATATCACTCTTCACATATCACTCTTCACATATCCCTCTTCACATATCACTCTTCACATATCCCTCTTCACATATCCCTCTTCACATATCACTCTTCACATATCACTCTTCACATATCCCTCTTCACATATCCCTTTTCACATATCCCTCTTCACATATCACTCTTCACATATCACTCTTCTCATATCACTCTTCACATATCCCTCTTCACATATCCCTCTTCACAAATCACTCTTCACATATCACTCTTCACATATCCCTCTTCACATATCACTCTTCACATATCCCTCTTCACATATCCCTCTTCACATATCACTCTTCACATATCACTCTTCACATATCCCTCTTCACATATCACTCTTCACATATCACTCTTCACATATCCCTCTTCACATATCACTCTTCACATATCCCTCTTCACATATCACTCTTCACATATCACTCTTCACATATCACTCTTCACATATCACTCTTCACATATCCCTCTTCACATATCCCTCTTCACATATCACTCTTCTCATATCCCTCTTCACATATCACTCTTCACATATCCCTCTTCTCATATCCCTCTTCACATATCCCTCTTCACATATCACTCTTCACATATCCCTCTTCACATATCACTCTTCAAATATCCCTCTTCACATATCACTCTTCACATATCCCTCTTCACATATCACTCTTCACATATCCCTCTTCACATATCACTCTTCAAATATCACTCTTCACATATCACTCTTCACATATCCCTCTTCACATATCACTCTTCACATATCCCTCTTCACATATCACTCTTCACATATCACTCTTCACATATCCCTCTTCACATATCACTCTTCTCATATCACTCTTCACATATCCCTCTTCACATATCCCTCTTCACATATCACTCTTCACATATCACTCTTCACATATCACTCTTCTCATATCACTCTTCACATATCCCTCTTCACATATCCCTCTTCACTGTTGAGCCCCTTCAGGGTTCTGGTTCACGTCTCTTCTTCCCCTGCAGTCCTCCAGTGTCGTGACGTTGAGGACAGGACTTCCTTCAGCAGCTGCCGGATCGGGACTCCCAGATTCTTCTACAACAGAACCAGCTACAGGTGTGAGCGGTTCTTCAGCGGCTGTGGGTCCAGCAGGAACTCCTTCTCTAGCCAGGAGGGCTGTGAAGCGCTCTGCAGTGAAAAGTGTAAGGGACCTCTGTGATGTTCACTCTGAGGACGACTTCCTGTCTGCTACACATCATGAACCTATTCCCTCCATCGCCGTCCTGTCAGATCTCTGTTATCGGCCCATGGAGCATGGCCAAAGACCTCCATCCCCCTTCATCAACGGCCTGCCCCCTGGACCGGAAGTCCTCCCTCCTAACTTCTTCTTCTACAACGTGTCGAGCTGGAGGTGTGAGGACTTTTACTTCAAAGGCAGCATGTCTAACGGGAACATATTCCGCTCAGAGGAGCAGTGTGAAGGCCTCTGTGGGGGTGTTGGAGGTAACTATGAACATTATTACTAATATATTAACATTATCACTTATATATTAAAATTATTACTAATATGAATGTGGCATTAAATACACAAAGAGACTTTAAACAACGTGAACCAAGCTTAACATGTAATAATAACATGCTATTTATGTGTAGCATTAATAATGGCATTCTATTGGCATTCTATAACGTTGATACCTTTTTACTATACATTAATATGAATATGATACATTAATATTATTACTAACTTATTAACATTATTACTAATATATTAACATTATCACTTATATATTACAATTATTACTAATATGAATGTGGCATTACATACAGAAACATAGTCCTGTATCATCTGCATACATGTGAACATCCCACACATTGAAGTCTGACCCTTGATGAAGCTGAAGAGGCGGAGCCTGGAATAGAGCCCTGGGATATGTAACGTAACTTAAGATGCTTTGCACATGACGTTATAAATATGAACAGGAGCTGGTCTCCTGGATTCTGGTGATAGCACGTGTTCCCTTCCTTATCTTCACATGTATAACTGTCTCATATCTATGTCTATTATAAATGTTATCTATTATTATCTGAGAATTAATTCACAATATTTCTGATTGATTTGAATCCAGCTACTACAACCACTCAACCTGCTGTGGATTCAGGTGAGTTCATAATTGTGTTGTCTGCTTTATTTTACTTGAATAACTATCATCATCACTATATTTATAATGACTATTATATTATTATTATCTAATATATATAATTCACAAATCAATATTTATGATTTGAATCCAGCTACTACAACCAGTGGACCTGCTGTGGATTCAGGTAAGTTCATAATTGTGTTGTCTGCTTTATTTTACTTGAATAACTCTCATCATCACTATATTTATAATGACTATTATATTATTATTATCTAATATATATAATTCACAAATCAATATTTATGATTTGAATCCAGCTACTACAACCAGTGGACCTGCTGTGGATTCAGGTAAGTTCATAATTGTGTTGTCTCCTTTATTTTATTTGAATAACTCTCATCATCACTATATCTATGACTATTATATTAATATGATCAAATATATATAATTCACAAATCAATATTTCTGATTTGAATCCAGCTACTACAACCACTCAACCTGCTGTGGATTCAGGTGAGTTCATAATTGTGTTTTCTTCTTTATTTTACTTGAATAACTATCATCATCACTATATTTATAATGACTATTATATTATTAGTATTATTATCTGATATATAATTCACAATTTTTCTGATTTGAATCCAGCTACTACAACCACTCAACCTGCTGTGGAACCAGGTGAGTTCATAATTGTGTTGTCTGCATTATTTTATTTGAATAACTGTCATCATCTCTATATTTACAATGACTATTATATTATTATTATCTGATATATAATTCACAATTTTCTGATTTGTCCAGCTACTACAACCAGTGGACCTGCTGTGGAACCACGTAATTACACATCTGTGTTTCCTTCAATATCTTTGTATAATATACTTATAATATATATACAATGTATAACTGTCTCAGGTTATTGTTTACGTGATATACTCTAAAGTGTAAACTAGTTTCTCTAGCTTCACTAGCTTTACTAGCTTCACTACCTTCACTAGCTTCACTACCTTCACTAGCTTCACTAGCTTTACTAGCTTTACTAGCTTCACTAGCTTCACTAGCTTTACTAGCTTCACTACCTTCACTAGCTTCACTACCTTCACTAGCTTCACTACCTTCACTAGCTTTACTAGCTTTACTAGCTTCACTACCTTCACTAGCTTCACTACCTTCACTAGCTTCACTAGCTTTACTAGCTTCACTACCTTCACTAGCTTCACTAGCTTTACTAGCTTTACTAGCTTCACTAGCTTCACTAGCTTTACTAGCTTTACTAGCTTTACTACCTTCACTACCTTCACTAGCTTTACTAGCTTTACTAGCTTCACTAGCTTCTCTAGCTTAACTAGTTTCACTAGCGTTGCTAGCTTTACTAGCTTCACTAGCTTGACTACCTTCAATAGCTTTACTAGCTTTACTACCTTCACTACCTTCACTAGCTTTGCTAGCTTTACTAGCTTTGCTAGCTTCACTAGCTTCTCTAGCTTAACTAGTTTCACTAGCGTTGCTAGCTTTACTAGCTTCACTAGCTTGACTACCTTCACTACCTTTACTACCTTTATTACCTTCACTACCTTTACTACCTTTACTACCTTCACTACCTTTACTACCTTCACTACCTTTACTACCTTTACTACCTTCACTACTTTCACTACCTTTACTACCTTCACTACCTTTACTACCTTCACTACTTTCACTACCTTCACTACCTTCACTACCTTTACTACCTTCACTAGCTTTACTACCTTTACTACCTTCACTACCTTCACTACCTTCACTAGCTTTGCTAGCTTTACTAGCTTTGCTAGCTTCACTAGCTTCTCTAGCTTAACTAGTTTCACTAGCGTTGCTAGCTTTACTAGCTTCACTAGCTTGACTACCTTCAATAGCTTTACTAGCTTTACTACCTTCACTACCTTCACTAGCGTTGCTAGCTTTACTAGCTTTTCTAGCTTCACTAGCTTCTCTAGCTTAACTAGTTTCACTAGCGTTGCTAGCTTTACTAGCTTCACTAGCTTTTCTAGCTTTACTAGCTTCAATAGCTTTACTACCTTCACTACCTTCACTAGCTGTACTAGCTTCACTACCTTCACTAGCTTTACTACCTTCACTACCTTTACTACCTTCACTAGCTTTACTACCTTTACTACCTTCACTACCTTTACTACCTTCACTACCTTCACTACCTTTACTACCTTCACTACTTTCACTACCTTCACTACCTTTACTACCTTCCCTACCTTTACTACCTTCCCTACCTTTACTACCTTCACTACCTTTACTACCTTTACTACCTTCACTACTTTCACTACCTTCATACTTTCACTACCTTCATACCTTTACTACCTTCATACCTTTATTACCTTCACTACTTTACTACCTTCACTACCTTTACTACCTTTATTACCTTCACTACTTTACTACCTTTACTACCTTCACTACCTTTATTACCTTCACTACCTTTACTACCTTTACTACCTTCACTACCTTTACTACCTTCACTACCTTTACTACCTTCACTACTTTACTACCTTTACTACCTTTACTACCTTCATACCTTTATTACCTTCACTACCTTTACTACCTTTACTACCTTCACTGCCTTTACTACCTTCACTACCTTTACTACCTTTATTACCTTCACTACTTTACTACCTTTACTACCTTTACTACCTTTATTACCTTCACTACTTTACTACCTTCACTACCTTTACTACCTTCACTACCTTTACTACCTTTACTACCTTCACTACCTTTACTACCTTTATTACCTTCACTACTTTACTACCTTTACTACCTTTACTACCTTTATTACCTTCACTACTTTACTACCTTTACTACCTTCATACCTTTATTACCTTCACTACCTTCACTACCTTTACTACCTTCACTAGCTTTACTACCTTTACTACCTTCACTACTTTCACTACCTTCATACTTTCACTACCTTCATACCTTCACTACCTTTACTACCTTCACTAGCTTTACTACCTTTACTACCTTCACTACTTTCACTACCTTCATACTTTCACTACCTTCATACCTTTACTACATTTACTACCTTCACTAGCTTTACTACCTTTACTACCTTCACTAGCTTTACTACCTTTATTACCTTCACTACTTTACTACCTGAGGGTTGAGGTATATTATATGTGGACATCTCGTGGATGAAGAGTAACATATGTTTCAAATACTTGTCCTCCTGATTTTCATCTCTCTCTCCCTCTCCTCTTGCTCAGCCAATCAGATCCGTGTTATTATAATCTTTGTCTTCATCATCATCATCATCATCATCATTGTCGGGGGATTCCTCTGCATCCAGAAGAATAGCAAAGAACAGCGTCCATCTTCCCACAGGTGAACTCCTCCTCCAGTCTGTTCTTCAGCCCTTTGTGTGGTGGAAATAATGTACTAAAGTACTGTACTTAATATGTACATTAGAATAGATTTGAGGTACTTGTACTTTACTTGAGTGTTGTATTATCATGCAATTTAATCTACTCGACTACGTTTACCTTTGAGCTTCAGGAAGTTACTGCTCTAACACTTTTTTTTAATGCATTTCAGATGTTGGTCTCCTTTTCACATCTTATTTCAGACATTGGATTCAAATATTGTTCACCTGAGTTGAAAATCAGCGTATTAAGAGTTCCTTCCTTTGTCGGCAGGTACAGGAAGCTGTCAGATGAACCAGTTTGCTGACACTAGCATGGGGTTGTTAGCCTGCTGATGTTAGCATGCTGATGCTAGCTTGCTGACACTAACTTGCTGATGTTAGCATGCTGATGCTAGCATGGCTGTCACTGTGGGTTTGTTTCTGTATTTAAACTCAGTTTATCAATGAAAACATCAATACTTCTGAATAAGTAACTTTTCATCATTTGTTTATGATTTTGTGATAGTTATTTAAAATCATGTGATTCTGTAATTTTGGGTACAATTCGTGAATATCATAATTTTATGGAGATTTCTTAGGGTTTAGTTTGTTACAGAGGACGAATCATACAAATATCATATTTAAACAGTTGATTTACTGAATTATTCTTGATTTACATTACTATATTATTATTATCTAATATATATAATTCACAAATCAATATTTATGATTTGAATCCAGCTACTACAACCAGTGGACCTGCTGTGGATTCAGGTAAGTTCATAATTGTGTTGTCTGCTTTATTTTACTTGAATAACTCTCATCATCACTATATTTATAATGACTATTATATTATTATTATCTAATATATATAATTCACAAATCAATATTTATGATTTGAATCCAGCTACTACAACCAGTGGACCTGCTGTGGATTCAGGTAAGTTCATAATTGTGTTGTCTCCTTTATTTTATTTGAATAACTCTCATCATCACTATATCTATGACTATTATATTAATATGATCAAATATATATAATTCACAAATCAATATTTCTGATTTGAATCCAGCTACTACAACCACTCAACCTGCTGTGGATTCAGGTGAGTTCATAATTGTGTTTTCTTCTTTATTTTACTTGAATAACTATCATCATCACTATATTTATAATGACTATTATATTATTAGTATTATTATCTGATATATAATTCACAATTTTTCTGATTTGAATCCAGCTACTACAACCACTCAACCTGCTGTGGAACCAGGTGAGTTCATAATTGTGTTGTCTGCATTATTTTATTTGAATAACTGTCATCATCTCTATATTTACAATGACTATTATATTATTATTATCTGATATATAATTCACAATTTTTCTGATTTGTCCAGCTACTACAACCAGTGGACCTGCTGTGGAACCACGTAATTACACATCTGTGTTTCCTTCAATATCTTTGTATAATATACTTATAATATATATACAATGTATAACTGTCTCAGGTTATTGTTTACGTGATATACTCTAAAGTGTAAACTAGTTTCTCTAGCTTCACTAGCTTTACTAGCTTCACTACCTTCACTAGCTTCACTACCTTCACTAGCTTCACTAGCTTTACTAGCTTTACTAGCTTCACTAGCTTCACTAGCTTTACTAGCTTCACTACCTTCACTAGCTTCACTACCTTCACTAGCTTCACTACCTTCACTAGCTTTACTAGCTTTACTAGCTTCACTACCTTCACTAGCTTCACTACCTTCACTAGCTTCACTAGCTTTACTAGCTTCACTACCTTCACTAGCTTCACTAGCTTTACTAGCTTTACTAGCTTCACTAGCTTCACTAGCTTTACTAGCTTTACTAGCTTTACTACCTTCACTACCTTCACTAGCTTTACTAGCTTTACTAGCTTCACTAGCTTCTCTAGCTTAACTAGTTTCACTAGCGTTGCTAGCTTTACTAGCTTCACTAGCTTGACTACCTTCAATAGCTTTACTAGCTTTACTACCTTCACTACCTTCACTAGCTTTGCTAGCTTTACTAGCTTTGCTAGCTTCACTAGCTTCTCTAGCTTAACTAGTTTCACTAGCGTTGCTAGCTTTACTAGCTTCACTAGCTTGACTACCTTCACTACCTTTACTACCTTTATTACCTTCACTACCTTTACTACCTTTACTACCTTCACTACCTTTACTACCTTCACTACCTTTACTACCTTTACTACCTTCACTACTTTCACTACCTTTACTACCTTCACTACCTTTACTACCTTCACTACTTTCACTACCTTCACTACCTTCACTACCTTTACTACCTTCACTAGCTTTACTACCTTTACTACCTTCACTACCTTCACTACCTTCACTAGCTTTGCTAGCTTTACTAGCTTTGCTAGCTTCACTAGCTTCTCTAGCTTAACTAGTTTCACTAGCGTTGCTAGCTTTACTAGCTTCACTAGCTTGACTACCTTCAATAGCTTTACTAGCTTTACTACCTTCACTACCTTCACTAGCGTTGCTAGCTTTACTAGCTTTTCTAGCTTCACTAGCTTCTCTAGCTTAACTAGTTTCACTAGCGTTGCTAGCTTTACTAGCTTCACTAGCTTTTCTAGCTTTACTAGCTTCAATAGCTTTACTACCTTCACTACCTTCACTAGCTGTACTAGCTTCACTACCTTCACTAGCTTTACTACCTTCACTACCTTTACTACCTTCACTAGCTTTACTACCTTTACTACCTTCACTACCTTTACTACCTTCACTACCTTCACTACCTTTACTACCTTCACTACTTTCACTACCTTCACTACCTTTACTACCTTCCCTACCTTTACTACCTTCCCTACCTTTACTACCTTCACTACCTTTACTACCTTTACTACCTTCACTACTTTCACTACCTTCATACTTTCACTACCTTCATACCTTTACTACCTTCATACCTTTATTACCTTCACTACTTTACTACCTTCACTACCTTTACTACCTTTATTACCTTCACTACTTTACTACCTTTACTACCTTCACTACCTTTATTACCTTCACTACCTTTACTACCTTTACTACCTTCACTACCTTTACTACCTTCACTACCTTTACTACCTTCACTACTTTACTACCTTTACTACCTTTACTACCTTCATACCTTTATTACCTTCACTACCTTTACTACCTTTACTACCTTCACTGCCTTTACTACCTTCACTACCTTTACTACCTTTATTACCTTCACTACTTTACTACCTTTACTACCTTTACTACCTTTATTACCTTCACTACTTTACTACCTTCACTACCTTTACTACCTTCACTACCTTTACTACCTTTACTACCTTCACTACCTTTACTACCTTTATTACCTTCACTACTTTACTACCTTTACTACCTTTACTACCTTTATTACCTTCACTACTTTACTACCTTTACTACCTTCATACCTTTATTACCTTCACTACCTTCACTACCTTTACTACCTTCACTAGCTTTACTACCTTTACTACCTTCACTACTTTCACTACCTTCATACTTTCACTACCTTCATACCTTCACTACCTTTACTACCTTCACTAGCTTTACTACCTTTACTACCTTCACTACTTTCACTACCTTCATACTTTCACTACCTTCATACCTTTACTACATTTACTACCTTCACTAGCTTTACTACCTTTACTACCTTCACTAGCTTTACTACCTTTATTACCTTCACTACTTTACTACCTGAGGGTTGAGGTATATTATATGTGGACATCTCGTGGATGAAGAGTAACATATGTTTCAAATACTTGTCCTCCTGATTT